>NC_038047.1:25985480-26209766 GCF_002211085.1 Panicum hallii | reverse complement strand
CCTCTGATGCTCTGCCTGACACGCTGACAAGTGTCACAGATAGCCACGTACTCCGCAACGGAACGCTTCATTCCAGACCACCAGAATCGTTCCTTCAGGTTGTAATACATCTTCGTGCTGCCTGGATGGATAGAATATGCTGTATCATGGCCTCACTCAGAATCAACGTCCTGAGATCTTCTACATCCGGCACACATATACGACCTTATACCACAAGGTACCCTGATCGTCCTCTCTGAAATGAGGAGCCTTGCCAATCTGAGCAACTCACGAATCTCCTGCAGCTTCTGATCTTCCTTCTGATACTGCCTGATCTCAGCCTCTAGAGTGGTTCTGCCTCGAACGACGTACCCGAGGTATGATGCAAGAAACCCAGACTCAACTGCTCAAACTCCTCGCATAACTCCTGAGGCATTTGAAAAGCCACGGCCATGTTAACATAGCTTTCCTGCTCAGAGCGTCTGCTACAACATTGGCCTTGCCCGGATGATAGTGAATCTCCAGGTCATAATCCTTGACCAACTCTAGCCATCTTCTCTGCCGCATATTCAGCTCACTCTGGGTGAAAATATACTTGAGACTCTTGTGATCGGTGTAAATATCACACCTCTGCCCCAAACAAGTAATGCCTCCATATCTTCAGAGCATGCACAACTGCGGCTAACTCCAGATCATGAGTGGGATAATCAGCTCGTGCCGGCGCAACTGCCGCGAAGCATAAGCTATCACTCTGCCTTCCTGCATCAGGACGCAACCAAGACCATCCCTCGAAGCATCACAATACACTGTGAACCTCTTGCTCTGATCTGGCAGAGTAAGGACTGGCGCCGTAGTCAACCTCTTCTTCAGCTCCTCGAAAGCCTTCTACGCTCATCAGTCCGAGAGAAATCCACACCCTTCTCCAGCAAGGAAGTCCAAAGGCTTCGCAATTTTGGAGAATTCTCAATGAATCTCCGATAATAACCTGCTAAGCCCAGAAAAGAGCGGACTTCCTTCACCGTCTGTGGTACAACCCAGTCAAGCACATCCTTCACCTTTCCGGGGTCCACAGCAATGCCTCCCTTGGAATAACATGACCGAGGAATGGAACCTCGTCAATCCAGAACTCGCACTTGCTGAGCTTGGCATACAGCTTGTGCTCTCTGAGCCTCTGCAACACAAGCCTCAGATGTTTCTCATGCTCTGCTTCTGACTTGGAATATATAGGATATCATCAATAATATCACCACGAAGGTGTCCAGATAATCCATGAAAACCTTGTTCATCAGATGCATGAAGAAAGCCGGAGCATTAGTCAAGCCGAAGGACATGACCGTATACTCGTATAACCCATACTTGCAGGTGAATGCCGTCTTCTGAATATCCTCAGGACGAATCTTCAGCTGATGATAACCCGAACGCAAATCAATCTTCGAGAATACACAAGCACCCTGAAGCTGATCAAAGAGATCCTCAATACGGGGCAATGGATGCTTGTTCTTGATAGTGACTGCATTCAGATCCCGATAATCGACACACATCCTCTTCGCGCCATCCTTCTTCTCTACAAGCAATACAGGAAAAGCCCAAGGAGAGAAACTGCGACGGATATAACCCTTAGCTAGCAATTCGTCGACAGTCTTCTTAACCTCCTCATGCTCGACAGGAGCCATACGATAGGGCCTCTTAGCAATAGGAGCTGTGCCAGGCAAGAGATCAATAGAAAACTCAATGTCGCGATCAGGCGGCATACCTGGCAAATCATCCGGAAAGACATCCGGGAATTCAGACACCACGCGAATACCATCCGTGGGTCTAGCCTCCATCTGATGAAGAAATCCAGAAGGCTCTGTGGCACCAACCGTGACCTCCTGACCATCGGGTGCTGACAGGAGAACCGTCCTCTGAGCACAATCTATCCGGACTCCCCACTTAGCAAGAGTCTCCATCCCTAGGATCACATCAATGCCCTTGGAGTCAAGCACCATCAGATTTGCACTGAAATCTACCCCCCTTATAGCCACACTGACTCTGGGACAGAAGACATGAGACCTCAACTGCCCTCCCGGTGAAGATACTAACATGCACCTCTTTAATGTGCTAGTAGGAATGCCATGATGCTCAACAAAAGACTGGGTGATAAAAGAATGTGTAGCACCAGTATCAAAAAGCACTGTAGCAGGATGGGCATTAACCATGAACGTACCAATAACCACGTTGGGAGCCTCGGCCGCTGACTCGGCCGTCACGTGGTTCACCCTGCCCTGAGCTGGGGCCTTGGGCTGAGCTGCATGCCCTTGCTGTCCTGCCTGCGCCTTCCGAGGGCAGACGTTGGCGTAGTGCCCTGGCTCGCCGCAGTGGAAGCACACTCGAGGAAGTGTCGCGGCCTGCTGCCCAGGAGGAGGAGTGGGCGCTCCTTGCCTCTGAGCTGGTGGAGCCGGAGGCGCTGGAAGCCTCTGACCCTGTCCCGCCTGCTGCTGCTGCTGAGGGCGAGGCGGAAACTGCTGCGCTGCTGGTACTGCTGGGGCGGCCTCTGCTGCTGCTGCTGTGAAGGGTACTGGTAGCGGGGACGGGTGTTGCTGCCCGAAGAGGATGGAGCCATCTTCCTCTTCTTGTCCTCAATCTCCCGGCGCTTGCGCTCGGTGTTGAGGGCCGCATCAACCAGCTGGTTGAAGTTGTCGAAGCGGTGGTTCAGCAGCGCATACTGGATGTGATCATCCAGTCCCTCCTTGAAGTACTCCTACTTATCGCTATCACGAGCGACGTCCGCAGGGGCGTAGCGGGCAAGCTGAAGGAAACGGTCACGATACTCCGTCACCGTCATGGATCCCTAAAATAACGAACACAGATAACAAGGATAGAAATCGCTCAATTGGTCAGGTTACGAAAGAAATCAAGGATGGATCAAGCTCAAAAGGAATGGTGGGGAATTCCGTTAAATTTTACCTGCTTAAGAGCACGGAACTCCTTCTGCTTCATCTTCATGATGCCCTCAGGAATGTGATGGTTCCTGAAACGCTCACGGAACTGGTCCCACGTGAGAGACTCACGATCCCGAGCTGGGTAGGACTCCCACCAGTCAAGAGCGGAGCCTCGCAGCTGCCCTGCGGCGTAAAGGACTCGCTCCCGGTCGTCGCACTGCGCAACAACCAACTGGCGCTCCACCGAACGAAGCCAGTCGTCCGCCTGGAGTGGGTCCGTGGCGTGAGAGAAGGTCGGAGGGTGACCTCTCAGAAAATCCGCACGCCTGTCACGGGGCTGAGGCGGCGGTGGAGGCGGTGGCTGAGCGTGGATCTGCTACAGAGCCTGAACGGTGTTGTTCAGGGTAGCCATCATCTGCATCTGGAGCTGGAAGAACTGCTCCGGGGTCAGTGGTGGCGGCATCGGCAGCGGCTGACCAGTACCCTGGTTGTTCTGCTCCTGCTGGTCAGAACCGGAACCGGTGCGCCTGGTGTTCACCATCTAATTGCAACAACGAAATTTATGAGAATAAGATATCGTGCAGCTGCGGAAACGAAACTTCGAAAGGATATGCCAGAACGGAAGGAATATAGGTTTTACCCCCAACGTTCTAACTCAATTTATATTATTTAGTTCAAGTTGGGTTAGGTCGATTTGCATGAACAAGTTTAACTACTAGCCTATGCAATCAACCAAAAATCCAAATCAAACATTTGCACAATAACAAACATTCAATATTCACAACTTAGTCGAGTTTTCCACACTACTCGACTAACACACTCGTTCTAGCGTATTTTTATCGGGACAACTTAAACTTATAACTTACAAGATTAGGCGACTCAGGCCAACGTCTAAGGAAAGATCAAGCTATAGACTCAAGGAATGGGAGCAGAAAAATGATGGTTGAGGATTTGCGGAGGCGAGCAAGAGAACAGAAGTCCTAAACTCGGCCAATTCTACCTAGGCTTCGTCCTACAGTCGACACGGCTCTGATACCAATCTGTCACACCCGATTTATAAGAACATAAATCGAGCAATCATATATGCGCCAGGATCAAGTCACGCATATATACAACAGATTATCAAGATATCACAACACATGCCACGAATAAAAGAGTATAAATTAATAAATGAATATCTTTATTACAACTGAATCAAGAATCAGCTCAAGGAATGCGGAAGCGTAAAATGAATACATGAAGAGCTGGGCGCCACAGGGACGTCGACTGGGAGACAAATGCCTAGAAGTCGTCGAAGCCGCTGACGTAATCCTCCACGTTGCCGGGCACTGAGCAGCAGTCGAAGATATCCGAAGTAGAACAGAAGAGTAGAGAGGCAAGTGTGAGTACAAACTAGTACTCAACAAGTATAACACGAGCATGAGGCTCTAAGGTTAGCTGACTCAACTGCATTAGCTTTTAATCTTGGCAAACTTTTATTAAAGCTAATTACTACAAGTGGATGAATTACCATAACCCAAATTGCATAAGAATTAATCAATATTAATTAAGAACTACTGAGAACCATCCAAACCAAAACCACCCGGGGAATCGCCCTCGTCAAAGGTTGATAACCCCACTAATCAGATGGAGGATCTGGGCCGCTCATGACTGTGAGCACAGCTGATATATCAGTTTTACACTCTCGAGAGGTTGCACAACTTTACCCACAAGTCGTGAGCTACGCTAGTTGTTCATCACACTTCCTTAGGTGAGATGGCTAGCAAGCACACTACGAGACCGTTACAAAGGATCATATTGGTAAGGTGTAACCGCTAAGGATTCTGGATCAGCGACGATGGGGCCCACCTCCGGGGGTACAAGACACACAGCACAGACCAAGCCGGAGGAGCAGGGACCATTGAAGCTTACCACCCCTCTTGCCCACGCAGGTAAGTTACTCCCAAACCAACACAACCTAATTAGTAAGTCAAGACCGTCCCATACCAGTCTTGTGGTTGCGCGGTTGTCCCAGGTTGTCGCTCTATGAACCGGTCCTTATGGAGAGTGGCCAACCAAGCACTAAGCACCGTGCTGGCCCCCTAAACCATGTTTCTAACAAAAACATCTTTTAAGGATGCACAAACCACTCAAGCACACAGCACAGAGGGTCGGCTCCAGAATTAAGTTGCATAAGACCATTAATCAAATTAATTAAAAAGGACCAAGATTTGTTATAGCGCAGCAACCTAGCACAACTAACCAAAAATGCAACCCATAGGATATATATAAGGATATAAAGGTGGCTAGGAAATCCTTATAGGCATACAGAATTAAATGCAGTATGAAATTGTACTTAAAAGTGATAGGAGGTTCATGTTATACTTGCCTTCCTCGTACTCTCCCGGCTGCTGCTCGAACTGCTCGGAAGACGGCTGCTCCGGGTACTGATCCAAAGGCTCCGCGTCTACTCACGATCGTAACAGCAAGACATGGGCCACACATGCACACACATGCAAACAATAGCAAAATATAAGAAAAACAGTACACCAATACAATAAAACAACACGTGAAACTGGCCTAGATCTATTCTACGCATTACAACGATCGCGTGGATATAAAGAACACCTAAAACGGAGCTAAAACGCGAAAACTACGCTTAAAACAGGATCCAGGGACCTATTTGTAAGAGAAACAGGACTTCCAGGGGCTTCTGCACAAAAAACCGAGGACTAAAACCTAATTAAACCCTAGATACAGGGGCTAGCACGAGAAAACCCAAGATATGGACTGCGGGTACTAAATCTGGAAAGCTCAGGGGTCTAAACGAGAAGAAAAGGACCTGATCGTAAATACTTTTGAACTGTGGGTGGACGGCGGGTTGATTCCAGGGAAACCCGGGGGTTCTTTAGCAAAAGAAGCGGCTGAAACGTTATCTTCTATTCTGGATCGCTGGATTAAGATCGGACGGCTCAGATTAGATCCGTCCCGCGAAAGGGTATCTGCGGATCTGGACGCTCGGATCAAGATCGGACGGTCGAAGGGAGATCTAGGGCTAGCATTCATACGGTCCATAGGATCTAAATCGGGCGGCTGAGATTAGATCCACAAGTGAAGGGGTACGCGTGGATCCCATCCGTTGGATCCAGATCCGGTGGTCCTGAACTACTTCCAGCGCGATCTAATCTCGCCCGTTCACCACCGATCGGACGGCTGGAGAGGAAAGGGGATGGGATCAGGGCCGGTGGCGGCGATTGCTCGCCGGCGTTGCGTTCCCGTGACGGGGGCTCGCCGGACTTGGTCAAATCCGGTCGTCCGGGGGTCGAATCGACTCAGGCTCGGGTCTAGGATGGACCACACGACACGCGTAACCCTCATGGGGCATCGGCTGGGCTTGGCGGCTCTCTGGACGGCTGGAGCGGTGGCGGCGGCGGGTCGGTGCGGCAGAGGCAACCGGCGATGCGCGTTCCGAGCTTGAGACGGTCTACGATCTACCAAAATCAGCGCAAGAGAAGGGGGAGGTGCCGTAGTGCTCACCGAGAGCTCAAATCGGGCTGGAATGCGACGGCGCGGAGGCTTCGACGGAGACTGGCGGGGGAGGAAGCCGGCGCTCGTGGAGGGTGAGCCTCGGCTGCGCTGCGGGGCTCCCGGCTGCTCGACTAGCGGCGCACGCAGACGGGGAAGGTGGTGCCGGGGCTAACAGACCCGAAGAGGTGGCGGCGAAGGCGAATTGCGGCGGCGGCGCAGAGCGGCTACGACGGCGGCGGTCCAAATCCGAGCGGCTACGAGCGGCGCCGGAGCTCGGTTGCGCTGGGGAAGGTTGCTACGGCCTAGGGCGACCCGAGAGCGCAGCTAGAGATAAGAGGGAGAGGGCCGGCAACCTCGGCGTGCGTACCCCGATCCAACGGGTGCCGCGGATTCCGCGGGTGGTTGCCACTCGGGCCTCACCCGAGCTCGGGTGGCTTCCAGAGAGTTCTAGGCAGGGGGGTGGAGCGGGGGAGTGGGCCCAGAGGGGAAGGGAGCGGAGCGGGGCCACACCCAGAGACGGCGGCAGAGTCGGCGGGGAGAAACAGGGGAGGCCGCGAGGGGGAAGAAGAAGCGCCTGACAGGCCGGGACCAGCGGTCAGTGAGAGAGAGAGGAGGTGGGAGGGGGAGCCAGCGCGCGGCTCGGGCCGGGAGAAAAGGAGATGGGCCTGCTTGGCCCACGCGGGGAAAGAGAAGGAAGGAGGGAAAAGAGGAGAGAGCTCGGGCTTGGCCCATGCGGGAAGGAAGGGAAGGCCCGGGATGGAAAGGGGAGAGAGGGGGAAAGGGATGGGCCGGGAGAAGAGCTGGCCCAAGGGCTTTTGTTGCTTTCCTTCTTTTCCCTTTCCTTTTCTATACCCAAACATTCAAACAACTATTTGAATTCAAATGCAAATTGAATTCAAACCTATAAACTCAACACCAATAAAATAATGCTGCGGCATGAATGCACAAACAATTTAATCCTATGATAAATTTTATTTTCTTGCGTTATAAAATTACTTTAAATACGAGATAAATTAGAGAAAACCCTGGAAAATTTATTCGAGCCCAAATAATTTAATTAAAAATTGAGGAAATTACCTTAGGGTGTTACAACTACTTAGTTGATATACCTTTGTAACTAGACTTAGCAATCGGCTACTAGTTCAGCTGATTTTCGATAGGCACGACCCTATCGGCTATATACCTTTTTGGCTACAGATCTGTAGGACCCCATCGGCCATAAGCCTTTTGACTTCTTCCCTATCGGCAAAAGCCCATCGGCCAGATGTTAACCACCCTATCGGTCCGATCCAATGTTAGTGCCCTAATCGATCTAGTCCGATCTATACCACCATACCAGTTATGCGTTAATCAGTTATTTATTAATATCATCAAACCACTTAAACACTGATTACTCCGGTTAACACTCCAGTCAAGAATCGGATAGGCACACCCAATAAAGAACGTATCTATCGGCTAAGCACAGCCAGTACAGCATAGGTAATCGGCTACTTATGCCGATTCACAAATCTAACGCATGCGCACATATTAACTCGGCTGATGTTCACAGCTCGACTAGTTTGCTAAGAACACAAATCGGCTATGCCGATGCGCACAGAGATCAACTAGCCATCCAATTTAGATAACGTATCGGCTGCCCATAGTCAATGCACACACGATCTTAGAGTTTTGTTACCCTTTAATCTAAGCCGATTCTAGTTGTTTTCCATAGCGGTCAATTATGGCCGGTCAATCCTTAGTTTTCCCATCCTTATCCGCACACTGTTATCAGCCGATTTATCGGTTGAGAGATCAGCTATATGTTTGCCGGTTACATACCCTCAACCACATCCTCTTTAGTCTAACTCCGCACTTATGGTCTCACCAACCTAGTTTAATATTAGTGTTCTGTTACATCTAAATCTTGAAATAGGTCTAACTTAGATAACCCCATCGGCTGTACAGCACTCAATTGTTGTGTTGATGTAATCCAGCCAATGCAACCACATCTAGTTACCTAAGATAACACTTAAGCACATCGTAGTTAGGCACACCCAGTGCAGAGTAGGACAATCAGCTACACAGCTGATATGCCCCAGAAGATATAAGAGAACATTAAGGATGAAAACCGGCTACACAGCTGATTCACCAATCGGCTGAATACGCTGAGACACAGACCGTACGGATACATAGTTCGACTAGTCTATCAATACACCATCGGCTAGTTACTTGCTTTAGTCAACTAGCTATGCCGATACATCACTTGACTAATTCTACCCGATGTGTAAATCGGCGAATGTGCCGATACATTAAATCGGCTAGAAGGTCAAATCACTGATCGACTAGTTTTACTAAAGCATGGATCCGCTATGCTGATACGCACGCGATCAGTTAAGTACGCCGATGCTCACACAGATTAGCTAGGACACAGCCGCTTTAGAAAACATCCTTCTACTAAAGTGATCGATGTTTTCATCGATCAATTAGAAAACCAGTGCACCTGTCAATCGGCTACCCAGACCAAAGTACACAACCTTGGATCAGTAAGATCGCACAGTAGACACGTCTCTGTTAGGCCCGACCAAAGCACGTCTATCGGCTAAACCTGATTCATCCTCATCGGTTAAGGCCAAGAACTATACACCAACTAATTAAATAACCAAACATGCTACCTAATGAAATTAGTATGGATGTTTAGGGTAACCCCCTGTTGCCTAACGAGACTAGTTAGTTTAGTTAATACTCGATAAATGACTGCCCAGTACAGGGTAGTTAGGTTGTTTGTTGAAATGTAATGTTCCTTTATTTGGATTGCAACTTTATCGTGAATTGAAATGAAAGTGTATGCAATCATTAAACTCCATCTTGCATATCATATAGATTCGACCACTCTCGCCGACGGAAATTACCAACTAATCCCGGAACCAGAAGGAAGTTATTCTGAAGACCCCGGGAACTTCGTCGCGGGATTATCTGAAGCCCCGAACCAAAGTTCGGAAGATATTGACTTACTGACTTCAGACCCACCAATAAAGGCAAGCCCCGGACATAACCCCTACTTTACTACACTGCAACCTATATTATTTATGTATATCTGTATGCATTAAGTTCGTAGGAGTTGTGTGGAAACTTTAGTTGCATTGTTCTAGGAACCAATGTATTGAACACTAGAACTTGAGTCGACTAGCTGCTCTGCTTATAGGACCGGTAGAAGTCGAGTGATTTCCTGTCACTCGCGCGATATAGGAGCTGTAATGTTTACATTCCTGTTATCACTATAAGGATGACGGACGGGAGTTGTAAGGTATCATGGTTGAGATGATACCCCGTCTGTGTTGTGGAATTTGATAAGGTCGCAGTGTGTGGTAGCGGTGGTTAAGCGTTTGAAAGTACTAGCCACATGCCGTGAAATATGGTAAGCGGTAAGCCTAGTAACCGATCAGCCCGAGGAGTGGACATACCCCCCACCACATGTATTTGCTTCTTTTGGTTACTTTGTTCGACGTGTAGGCATACGTGTTGCTGGGCAACCAGGAGTACGGGTTTTGTAGTCGCGCTACAGACGTACGTCCTGCACTTTGGAAGTGCGTATGACCTGCAGTCGCTTGTGGTGGATCTGATCCACGAGTCGGAATGAAAGGCAAACGGTTGCTTCGGAATGACCCTGTGGTGTTCCAAGCGTGTGTGTTAGGTTTACCTTGCAAGGATTGAATCTCGATTCAGGAATCGTCCGCCTCTCACGATGAATGAGACTGCTTACCCCCTTTACCACATAGAGTAACAAGAGTAACTATATGATTATTCAAGATGATGTTTGATTAAAGATTCTACCCTGTTTGAATAGTTATAGGTGCTTACCTAGAATTGATAATCAACTAGAACCTGAAAACTAAAAGTTGAAATTAAGGACCTACTCGTTATTGCTTTTCAGCTGAAAATAAACCCAGAGGCCTTGAAAAGCTTTCATGAGTCTAGTTATGGGCTAAGGTATACCCAATTCCGGGTAAGTCTTGCTGAGTATTAGTATACTCAGCCTTGCTAGTTATATGTTTTGCAGATAATGTCTGGAAGACCCTACTCTTCCCTTGCCTCGGCCCTGTGCTCTCCCAGAAGGTTGGTCCGAGGAGTGGGATCCGTCCTCGGCCAACATTGATGATACTGAATGATGTCATGCCTAGGCTTAGCATGACATCCGTCTTGACGACGTGCTGTAGATCATCACGTATGATTTCCGCTGCTAAAAACCATAACTTTATCAGATTGTTTGGTTTTCTATAAATTTGAAACTTTGCTCTATTGTGAAAACTCTTGTAAAGTGATTTCCTGTGATGTAAAATATGTGGTGATTGTATCTCTGGACTCACCTTCGTGTGAGGTAACCTTATTTGATCCTGTGTATCGGTGGTTTATCGGGATGTTACCCGACAGACCAATAGTATTATACCGTTTGAAGTACGAGGTAGCCCTCCGGCAAGGACTCGCGTACTTGAGCCGGTATAATTCAGGTTGGTCTTGCCACAGGTGTGACATAACAGGTCTGGCTTAGATAACCCCATCGGCTGTACGTCACTCAATTGTTGTACTGACGTAATCAAGCCGATGCAACCACACCTAGTTACTTAGGATAAAACTTAAGTACATCTCAGTTAGGCACAGTCAGTGCAGAGTAGTTTAATCAGCTACACGGCTGATATGCCCCAGTAGATATAGGAGAACATTAAGGATGAAAACCGGCTACACAGCTGATCCACCAATCGGCTGAATACGCTAAGACACAGATTGTATGGATACATAGTTCGACTAGTCTACCAATACACCATCGGCTAGTTACTCGCACTAGTCAACTAGTTATGCCGATACATCACTCGACTAGTTCTACCCGTTATGTAAATCGACTAGTATACCGATTCACCGATCGACTAGTACACGTACACAAATCGGCTCAGCCGATGTTCACTAATCGACTAGTTTTGCTAAAGCATGGATCGGCTATGCTGATACGCACGCGATCGGTTAGGTACGCCGATAGTCACACAGATTAGTTAAGACACAGCTGCTTTAGGAAACACCCCTATGCTAAAGTAATCGATGCTTTCATCGATCAATTAGGAAACTGATGCACCTATCAATCGGCTAAACCTGATGCACCCTCGTCGACTAAGGCAAGCCGATACACCAACCATCAGTTAGGCAAAAACATGCTAATAACTAGATCTAATAAGCAAAATCCTTCCTTGTTCTATCCTTAAAACACTGTACCTTTAATATTCCTATCTCGATCAGCTGATTTTAATCAGTTGTCCAACTAAAGCTCTACCCAAGTTAATTTCTGATCTTTTTGATTATTATGTGAGTAGTATGTTAAATGAGTGTTGGATTACAACTTTATTGTAAAGTAAGATAGTTTCATGTGCACACTTTGAATGTAATATTGCATTGCATGTAGATACGACTACTTCCGCAAACGGTACCTACGAGATCTCCCAGGAGTCTGCAGAGGATGTTTCTGAAAACCAAGTGAACGTCACCAAGGGATTATCTGAAGCCCCGAACCAAAGTTCAGAAGATAATAATACTAACATCCCTGACTCCAGCCCCACCAGCAAAGGCAAGCCCCGGTGCATAACCCAGTATTTCAAATTACTACATTTATGCAATTCTATACTTATATATTATATCTCGCATTAAGTCTAGGAGTTGAAATGGAACTCTAGATGCATAAATCCTAGGAACCAATGTATTGTACCTGAGTCCTTATCGCATAGATGCCCTGCTAATAGGACCGGTAGAAGTCGGGTGATTTCCTGTCACTCGCGCGATATAGGAACTGATTGTTTACTATTCTGCAATCACTATAAGGATGATGGACGGGGTCATGTGCAGTAGCATGACTCGGAAAGGTTACCCCATCTGTGTTGATAAAAGTTGATAAGGTCGAAGTGTGTGGTAGTGGTGGTTAAGCGTTTGAAAGTACTAGCCACATGCCGTGAGTTATGGGTAAGCGGCAAACCTAGTAACCGATCGGCCCGGCAAGTGGACATACCTCCCATCACTCGTAATTTGGTTTTTCTCACGCACCGACGTGCGGGAGTACGTTCCGCGCAGCGGACAGGAGTACAGTCATGTAGTCGCGCTACAGACGTATGTCCTGCACAATTGGTGTGCGTACGGTCCTATAGTCGCTTGTGGTGGCCCTGTTTCACAACCTGGAATGAAAGGCAAATGGTTGCTTTGGAACGACCTTTTGGTGTTCCAAGCGTGTGAGTTAGGTTTATCCTTGCAAGGTTGGAAATTTGATTCAGAATCGTCCGTTTCTCGCGGAGATTGAGACTGCGTGATCCTTTTGCCACACAGAGTAACAAGAGCAACTATATGATGAGTAATGCTGATGTTTGTTATAATAAGTTCTACCATGCTTGAATAGCTATAGTTGCTTACCTAGAATGGATAATCAACTAGAACCTGAAAGCTAAAAGTTAAAATTAAGAATCTACTCTTTGTTGCTTTTCAGCTGAAACTAAACCCAGAACCATTATAAGCCTTCATAAGTCTAGTTACATGGCTAAGTATACCATGAGACGGGTAAGCCTTGCTGAGTATTAGTATACTTAGTCTTGCTAGTTAAATGTTTTTCAGGTAATATCTTTGAAGACCCTACTCTTCCCCTTTCTGGGCCCTATGCTCTTCCAGATGGTTGGTCCGTGGAATGGGATCCGTCCCCGGCCAACACTGATGATACCAAGTGATGTCGTGCTCGAGCTTAGCATGACATCTGTCTTGACGACGTGTGGTAAATCGTCGCGTTTGTTTTCCACTGCTAAGAACTTTAACTTTAACAGTTTGTAATAATTTTACTAAATGTGGAACTTAGTACTACTTTTGGAAACTCTTGTAATGTAATTCCCTGTGATGTAAAATATGATGGTGACTGTATCCCTGGACTCACCTTCGTGTGAGGTAACCTTATTCAATCCCGGAAGTTAGGTGGTTTCATCGGGACTCTACCCGACAGGCCAAGGGGTTACACCGTTTGAAGTACGTTGGAGCCCTTGAGAGAGGACTTGCGTATTTGAGCCGGTGTAATTCAGGTTGGTTCTGCCACAAAGTCGATGAGCTGCTAGATCTCATAGCAGCCCATAAGGAAATGGGGGTGATCAGCGCGTTTGTAATGTTGTCATTTTTCAAACACCGAATCTAACCCATCCAGCAATGCCATACGCTAGGCTTTGAGTACATGGGTGCTGAAGACCCGTCTCGCATGTGCGCAGAGGATTTGACCGATGATGCTGTGCTCATCTGGGTCAAGCGGATGCTACTGGATGTGAACACAGTTCCCTACATCCCTGAGCTGTTCTCCGCACAAAATCCTCTAGAGCCGGTAAGCTTTCGACTACTTGGAATACTTCCTGTTGTTCTGGAACTTCCGCTAAGTAAGAATCCTCTGCAGGGACACACAGCATTGTACCGGAGTTATCCACCACAATCCGACATCCCCCGACCGTACCACCTTCTCCCCAGCACCGCAGTTGAAGCAAAAAAGGCTCAATCGTCTGATGCTATGCCCAGCGGCGAGACAACCGAGAGCGAGAGCCCCCTGGCGGAGAAAGCAGCTGAAGGGAAGGCAAACAAGAATAACTCCTCCAGATCATCCGTGGAGTTGGTAGAAGCCTTGCCATCGGTCCCTCAGGGTTGTTGGGTGGTACGCAAGCGCAAAGCGGACGTAGTCAAATCCACCAGGTATGGAACCGCCATCTTGTGGAATTGTCAAGTCTTGTGGTTGTTGGATGCTTCCTTTGTCTGTGTTGCAGTCCTTCTTCTTCTCCTCCAGATCCCAAGTGCCGAAAGGTGGTCGGGACCGCATTTGCTGGGGATGATGTTCCAGCAGGTGGCTCTGCAGAAACTGCTGGGACAGACCCGTCGACTACTTCTGTAGGGGTCATGACCATTGCCGTGGCGGGTACCTCGCTGGGACATCTCGCGCCCTCGGCTGGTGTGACCCCGCCACCGGTAATGAGTACCGTGGTTGTAAAGCCCGGGTACTGAGGCTGAAGAAGCCTACCATGAAGAAATCCTCTCTGTGAGTGCAGCTCCTTGTTCGCAATGTATCTTCTATTTTTTCGACTTGTTTGATGATATATCTGATTCTGCTTTGTTAGGACTTCGCCTGCTTTGGGGTTGGATGAGCCAGAGCCTATCTCGGCTACTCCAGTCCCGAGCCGCTAGTTGGACAACCTGAAGCGGAAAGCGCACAAGTGCCGCCGCCCGGGATTGAGGACGTGACTCTGCCCGACCCACCACCTCCTGAGCCCCAGCAAATCAAATCCAGTGCTGGTGGTGGTGAACAAGTCGAGGCCAGCGATGCCACTCCTGCGGATGGCATAGGTAAGTGTCTAACCCCCTGCGGCTAACCGCTTGGATCACAGGCTTCGTTTATTGAACGCCTTTCCACTTGTAGGTGCCCCGCAGCCATCAACTGAAGATGCTGCGGGTACGTTTGGCAACTCTAGAACTCTGTTGACATCTGGGAGAGGATTCAAGAACATTATCACCAATGATCTCCAAGGAGATGTATAGGTTTACACTAGTAAGGCATGACTGATCTTCTGCCATTATGCTTTGTCGAGTTGTTTTGTCCTCTCAGACTTCCCCCTTATACAAAGGATGTGGCCAAATGCTCTCAAGAAAAATCTGAGAAGCTAAAAGTAGTCGAGAGTGGCCTCTGGGAGCTCCAAGCGAAGGATCAACGAATCAAGGAAGAACTCCGAAAGAACATAGTTCTTCGCAAAGAGCTCGACAAGCTGAAGCAGGAGCGGACACGAGAAACATGGCTACTCAAGAACGACATCGATAATCTTGAGAAGTCTAACTCCGAGCTCCAAGAACAGCTCAAGGAGCAGAAAAAAGCACATCAAGGCAAGTCCGTTCCTCTCTCGAGTACTTTCTCCAGCAATTGGTCTTGTGTTCTGAAACACTATCTTCACCGTAGAGCTTAAGAAACTCTTAGCTTATAAAGAAGAGTTACTTACTGACGTGAAGAATATGCTGTATCATTGCACAGATGACGTCGAGAAGTTGCAGAAGATGATCGCCGATATATAGAAGCAGTTTGTCGATTGCCTTCAGCAGATCAAGACGTTGGGCGAAGAGAAGGAATAGTGCCAGAAAGAACTGGAGGACCTAAGGGTGGCCGCCCGACACCTAGTCGAAGTGGTGGATCCGCTGGAAGACGGCGCAGCAGATGGGCGATCCCTGCTGGAGCGACTTCGTGGAGCTCCACAGAAAGTCCTCAGCTTCATCACCGAGGCCTCCACAACATATGTTAGCCATGCCTCAGGTCTTGTAAAGTCATTTTGGCCTAAGGCTCGACTAGAGGTACTCGCATAGGGTGTAGCTATGGACTACTCTGAAGAGCAGTTCAGCGAGTACCTTCTAGAGGCCAGGCCTGTAGCTGAAAAAATAGTAGAGAGTATAGAAAAGGATTGAGTTATTGTAAAGACAAGTACTCTTCTCCTTGTAATATATCTGTCAGAGCTGTCTATACTACATTGCCTTGTGATTTCTGGATTGCCATCCATGTTCATAGGCTAAGTAGTAGACACTACCCCAGTTGCAGCGACTCTGGGAGTAGTCGATATAACTCCTCAAGTGAGCCCGTCAAACAAGTTAGATTGAATCCGATTGAGCGGATCTAACTTGTTCGGAGTATGCGATCCTCATCGCGATGACTATCATGCTCGTAGCAAGTAGTTAATACTACCCCGAGCGCAGCGACTCTGGGAGTAGTCGATATAGCGCCTCAAGTGAGCCCGTCAAACAAGTTAGATTGAATCCAATCGAGCGGATCTAGCCTGTTTGGAAAAACATGATCATCATCGCACGACAGTTATGCTCATGGCAAGAAGTCAATTTATATGAAACTTGAACATGGCTATAGCCTCTGAATTTAATAGAAAATTTATATTCCTGATTCTGTGGCACATGGCCTCCAAATTGAATCGAAAAGAAACCGCCTTGGCGCTCGAAGAATAGATATCACTGCGTGTCTTCTTATGGGTAAAACTTTTATAGGTTCTGTACATTCTAGGAATTTGGGACATCTTGGCCCTCGGGGTATTGTAGTCGATAAGACCCCGGTCTTGTAATCTGCTTGATGATGAACGGTCCTTCCCATCTCGAATTGAGCTAGTGTAATCCTGACTCGTCTTGAATGTGGCGTAGGACCAAATCGCCTATACTGAATGACCATTCTCTGACATTGCGGTTGTGATATCGTCGAATCCCCTATAGGTATCGTGCTGACTGAACAAGAGCAGTGCGGTGAGCCTCTTTGATAGAGTCTAGCTCTAGCTGCCTTGCTTCGTCCGCCTCGCCTTCGTTGTACTTTTCAACCCTTGGGATTTCCGCATGATGTCAGCCAGTAAAATTTCTTCGGAGCCGTAGACAAGAAAAAATGGTGTTTGTCCTGTGGCTTTGGACAGCTGACTCCTGAGCCCCCAGACGACATGTGGCAACTCGTGTATCCACTTTCTGTCTTTCTTGCTATTTTCATCATAGTCTTTTCTTGAGGCCCTCGATTATCATGCCGTTCGCCCTCTTGACTTGACCCTTGGCTCTTGGGTGTGCAACGGAGACGTATTTGACTTCGATGCACGCATTTTCACAGAACTTCTAGAACTGGTTAGCTGTGAAGTTTGATCTCAGGTCCGTGATGATGGTGTTTGGGAAGTCGAAGCGATGCAGAATGTCAGAGATGAAATCAACGACTCTGTCTGGTGTAAGCTTGGTTATCAGCTTGTACTCGATCCACTTGGTAAACTTGTCGATTGCTACATATGTGTGGGTAAAACCGCTTGGCACCATTGTAAATGGCCCAATCATATCAAGGCTCCAGCAGGCAAACGGCCAGAATGGCGGTATGGTGATAAGATTGTGGGTTGGGAGGTGAGATTGTTTGCCAAAGAATTGGCAGTTTTGGCATCTCTGCACTAGATCTTCAGCGTCTGACACTGCGGTGGGCCACAAAAAACCAGCTCTTTATGCTTTTCCTACTAGCGTTCTTGAAGCTGCATGGTTGCCGCATACCCCCTCATGTATCTCCCGTAGGATGTCATAGCCGTCTTCTCCCGTGACACATTTCATGAGTACACCTGATCGTGCGCCACGCCGGTAGAGTTTACTGTCGACTAGAACAAAACCTTTGCTTCTGCATATGACACGAGCTGCCGCTGCGCTTCTTGCGTTCATCCCCGCTGGTAGTCTTTGGTCCCGGATGAAGTCGATGTAAGTTTCTCTCCAGTCCTCCCCGAGCACCATAACCTCCCAATTGGGCTTCTGAGGGCCAATATCAGTGGTTATCTGAGGTGAGGACTTGATGGATGGTTGCTTCAGCTCCTAGATGAAAACTCTCGCTGGGACTTGTGCACGGGTGGATCCTAGCTTGGATAGTATATCCGCGCCGACATTGTGTTCCCGTATCACGTGATGAACCTCCAGTCCTGAAAATTTATTTTCTAGCTTACGTACTTCTTATACATAGGCATACATTGTCTCCTTGTTGCAATCCCACTCTTTGTTGACTTGCTGAACGACCAGAAGTGAATCGTCGTATACAAGTAGTCGCTTAATCCCTAGTGATATCGCCAAACGTAGCCCGTGAAGCAAGGCTTCATACTCGGCTTCGTTATTGGATACCTCCCAAAGGATCTGGAGGACATAATTCAGTTGTTTGCCTTTCGGGGAGATAAATAAGACTCCAGCACCTCCGCCATCGAGCTTAAGAGATCCATCGAAATACATGGTCTAGTGCACTGGCTTGTCGACTGGAGTTGGAATTTGGTTCTCTCTCCATTCGGCTATAAACTCGACTAGAGCTTGAGACATAACTGCAGTGCGTGGCTTGAAGTCGATTGACAAAGCCCCCAGTTTCACTGCCCACTTTGATATACATCCCATGGCATCCTGATTGTGTAGAATATCCGCCAACGGAAAATTCGTAATCACAGTGATCTTGTACTCATCGAAGTAATGGCGTAGCTTTCATGATGTGATCAGTATCGCATATAGAAGTTTCTGAACTACCGGGTATCGTACCTTAGATTCGGAGAGTACCTCACTGATGAAGTACACGGGCCTCTGCACTCCAAATGCATGGCCGTCCTCGCTGCGCTCGATGACGATGGCACTGCTGATGACATGAGTTCTCGCCGCAATATAGAGTAGTGGATTTTCTCCTGGCAGTGGTGCTGTTAGGACCTGGGGTGACTGAAGGTGTTGTTTTAAATCCTGTAGGGCCTACTCAGCCTCTTTCGTCCACTAGAACTTGTCTTGGCGCTTCAGGAGTTTGAAGAAGGGTAGCCCTCTCTCCCCGAGTCAGGAGATGAACCTGTTCAGAGTTGCCATACATCCTGTTAGTTTCTGCACATCCTTGATTGTGGCCGGAGCCTCCATGTCAGTGATGGCCGTGATCTTTTCAGGATTGGCTTCAATTCCCCGATTGCTGACGATGAACCCGAGCAATTTCCCTGATGGTACTCCAAATACGCACTTTGTTGGGTTGAGCTTCCATCGGAAGTTTTGCAAGCTGTTGAACATTTCTTCCAAGTCTGCAATCAGGTCCTCGGGACTCCTAGTCTTGATGACCATGTCATCCATGTAGGCCTCATCATTCCGATGCAGCTGATCGGCGAAGCACATTTGAATTGCACGTTGATAGGTTGCACCTGCATTTTTCAACCCAAAAGACAGTTTTGTAGGCATATGTCCCGAACGGGGTGATAAACGCGGTCTTTATTTGATCTTCTTCCTTGAGCGCGATCTGGTGGTACCCAAATAGTAGTCAAGGAAATAGAGGAGTACACAACCCGCTGTCGAGTCGACGACTTGATCGATGCGCGGTAGCCCAAAGTGGTCCTTTGGGCAATGCTTATTGAGGTCGGTGTAGTCAACGCACATTCTCCATTCATTATTCTTTTTCTTTACAAGGACGGGATTAGCTACCCACTCTGGATGAATTACTTCTTTAATGAAGCCAGCCACGAGGAGTTTAGCTATTTCCCTTTTGATTGCCTCTCGTTTGTCTTGAGCAAACCTGCGAAGGCGTTGCTTTTTGGGCACAGCTTGTGCGTGTACATTTAGGCTATGCTCGATCAGTTTCTTGGGCACCCCTGGCATATTCGTTGGTTTCCACGCGAATATGTATCGGTTAGCCCGAAGGAAACTGACGAGCGTGATTTCCTATTTCTCACCTAAGCCTGCACTGATGATAGCGGTATTAGATGAGTTGCCCTCCTGGAGTTGGATCGTCTTGAGGGCCACGTCGCCGGTCGATTGGATGCTCAACTTGCTGGCCTTCCTTGTTGGGATTTCCAGCCTGGCTTGGGAGAGTTGTTGCGCGGCTGCGAGTACTTCTCCTGAAGCATCTGGCACACACGTAGTCGAAGCATACTGGATGGCCTCCTGGTTGCAGTCATACAACTTCTTCAAGTCGCCTCGGAGAGTGAGGACCCCACTTTGTCCTGGCATCTTGAGAAGTAGATAAACATAATGCGGCATTGCCATGAATTTGGCCAGTGCCTGCCTGCCCAGTATGGCATGATATGAAGATTCGAAGTTGGCAATTTCAAATTTAATGAACTCGGTACGGTAGTTCTCCCTCGTGCCGAAGGTGACTGGAAGGACCATCGTGCCAAGAGGATGCTCTGCGTTGCCTGGGACAATACCGTAGAAGGGAGACTTGCTTGGGACAAGCATGTCTATTAAGTCTAAGCCCATCTTTCTTAACGTGCTGGCGAAGATGAGGTTGAGACCGCTTCCGCCATCAATGAGTACTCTGGTGAGCTTGACCTCTACCACCACCGAGTCCAGGACCAGGGGGAATTTGCCGGGCTCTGAGAAGCTGGTCCATCGATCGTATCGTGAGAACGAGATGGGGACCTCCGACCATCGGAGTGGTCGTGGTACCGCTGGCTCGACGGACATAATTTCTCGGAGTAGTAGTTTCTGTTCCCTCTTGGAACTGAACTCTTCGTCACCTTCGAAGATGACATTGATGGTTTTTGAGGCATCTTGCAACTTCGCGTTGTGCGATTTGTCCCCTTGGTCGTCCTCCTCGGGCTCTTTATCCGTTGACTTATTCTTTGATTTGCTGGGATTGTTGAATGTCCACCGGAGGTTGTAGCAATCGATTGCCGCATGATTGGCACCTGGATGCCATGGGCATTTCTTCTGCAACAGCTTTTCAAATTGCTCCTGTGTCGTTGTCTTCCTGCCTCGCGGAGGACAATCCACAGCTGCGACGAGGTCGTCTGGCTTACGCTTTCGGGATGAACCCGAGTAGTCCCGCTGGCTCTTATCGCTACAGTTGTCATTGGTGCACTTCGGGTTGTTGTCGTTGCACCTCGGGAACCATTCACGCATCATCTCCTCTTGCTCGGACCAATCGTGCATCATGTCACGAAGTCCTGCAACAATTTTTGGTCTTTTCCACCCAAAGTCTCTATAGATGCCTGGGTCGGTGAGGCCATTGTAGATGTAGTCGATGATGTCCTCTTCCGAGATGTTCGCAATGGTGTCTCGTACATCGAAGAAATGGTGTGTGTATGTGTTATCGCCATAATTTGACTGGGCCAAGGGATGGGCCAAAAGCAACATGGGCTGAAAGAAATCATCGTAATGGTCTGCAAATCGGCCTCTGTGCGAACGTGTCAAGGGCCAGGGTGGCCATGTATCTAAGGATAGTTTAAAAATAGTAAGTTAGAGATTGTGTTGTAATCAGCTAGGGTTAGTTAGAAAAAATCAAGTTTCCGGACTATAAATATGTATCGTGAGATTCAATAAAGGCAGAATCAATCATTCACAACAAACTCTCGGTGCATCGCCACCCCTTCACATGATCGGAGCAGTGTTGCTTTTATCTGTTTATCATTGTGTTTCTCGTACTGAAGCATTTTTTATGGCGAGCAACACTAGTTATCTTAAACCATTATGATGCTGCTTTGGTTTAGAATAATAAATCCATGTTTTGCTTGCTGCTCGCAATTGTTTAGCTGCTCTTGTACGCGATCTCGGGTGCAAGGGCAGCGCCTTGTTCTGTTATCGCTTAGTAGATCTGATCTGTTATGGTAGTTCTTTGTGTTACAAGGAATTGGTTTAATATCTGTATGATTAGGCCCTTCAAACGGGTTGAATATTCCGGCTGCATGTTTGGTGCCTCATGGTAACCTGACGAGAGATTGTTCCGGGAATCGACTTGTTAAGTTGGTTTTTAGGCCTCTTTTCGGGTTAGCATGTTCTTATCTTTCATGTTCGTTAGGCTCAACCACGCGTAGGATGTTTCGGTCATATGGTGAAAACTCTTACCGTCGCAGATTGGGTTGGCTTGGCAACTACAGAACATGCTTTTATTCTCCTATCGGATTCATATAAAGTGTTCATATGTTTAGTAGATCCGATCTATTAAATGTAGCAATCGGCTTCTTTCAGCTGATTCTGAAAGGTACCCAAAGGTCCGATCTAATACAATGATTCCATCGGCTTCTTCGGCTGATCTGGGGGTCGTTGTCAGAGCCGATCATAGCTCGGACTAATGTTTAATTTGGCTGTGTACACAGGAAAATAGCTGACGAACGGTTTCTACACCTTCCTGATCAGGTATAGGTCAAGTGGCACGCCTAGCACTTCCCCAAGCCAGGGTGTGTGCTGGATTTCTAGGCCATTGACCGAGGGACCGGGAACCACCAGCAGTGCCGGAAGCCTCCCGGCTCCTCGTGTTGCCTGTCGCTGCTCGCCGGTGGGTTTTGACCGACAACACATTCTTGCACGCCCAGTGGGACAACATCAACTACTTCATCGACTTCACCGATTACATCGACTACTGCGTCGACTACATCGACTACTTCAGTGACTACTTCGACTACATCGACTGCAATCGGCTACATCATCTTCTTTGGCTTCATCGACTTCCACTGTCAAGATGCCTAGCGAGAACCTGATTACTTATGAAGAGTTATCTGAAGAGCATAAGCAGAGGTATGACGAAATAAAGGCTGCTTTTGAGGCCAATCTCCTCGGCTCGTTTGAGAGAACCCGTCACCACGGCATCAGGTGGAAGGGGTTTTCATCTGAAGCGGCACTCGACGAAGTGGATCTGTCTACCCCTACGGAAGAACGTACGCGGGCTCTCCATCAAGAGGTCAATTACATGGTGGCTCACTCGTTACATCGGCATTCTGAGAGTCTGGTGAACACCCTCGAGCGCGTCGCGGTGCGCGTGGTACAAGAAATTATGAAATACCAGTACTCTCCAACAGGACCTGCATTAGGGAGTCAGAAAGGGGAATTGCCTTCTCAATCCAGACCACCAGTGCCGTATGCATTCGCAGCCCCAGAGCAACATAATTCTCTAGCTTATGTCATATACAAGGTGGGAGGTGACCCTGCTGATCACCAATTCTTCAGTGAACCACCCAAGGAGGTACCACATGGATATGTTTGTGCGTATATACCAGATGGTGGTAACCCGGCGCAACCCACGCATAGAGCAACTGGAGGAACATCTGCAGTCGATGCCGACAAACAGGCATGGCTGGCTACCTACGCAACTGGGCCGAGTCATGAAGTTACGCACTCAGCCCCAGGAGTTCATACGGTGGATCAAATTAGTGCCATCTTGAGAGATCAATTTGGCATTCTCCCAAGAAGGCGAGCGATCGGCTACACCAAGTAGTATCCAAGTGACTACGACATGATTCCTCTGCCACCCAAGTATCGGCTACCTGAATTCACCAAATTCAGCGGAGCAGAAGAATCTAGTTCCATAGAACATGTAAGCTGATATCTAGCGCAGTTGGGGATGATTTCGGTGTCAGATCCATTGCGAGTAAGGTTCTTCTCGCGGTCTCTCACAGGGCCAGCTTTTGGATGGTACACGTCATTGGGCCCTGATTCTATCCACACCTGGAAGCAGCTAGAAGAGCAATTCCATGTACAATATCATTCAGAAGCTGCAGAAGCTGGGATTGCTGATTTGGCACAGGTCCGCCAGAAGCGAGGAGAAACAGTGGCGGAATATATCCAGCGTTTCAGGGAAGTCAAGAATCGATGCTACTCGATTCGAATTTCAGAGAAGGAGGCAGTCGAATTAGCGACTTTGGGATTGGTAAAACCGATCAAAGATTTGGTTTTCCAGCTGGAATTCAACTCTTTGGCTCATCTGGTGCAGAAAATGACAATATATGAGCAACGTCACCCAGAATTGTACCAAGACAAGTTCAAACGTCAAGTAGTAATGGTTGACGCTGAAGATTCTGAAGACTCTGAGGATAACCTAGAGATTGCAGTGGTAGAGTGGGCACGGGGGGCAAAGCCTGTGCCCTGCAAGTGGGTGAAACAACAGGGCCCTCTAAATGTGGCAGAACCAACCTGAATTATACCGGCTCAAGTACGCGAGTCCACTCCAGAGGGCTCCAACGTGCTTCAAACGGTATAATCCCTTGGCCTGTCGGGTAACGTCCCGATAAACCACCGATACACAGGATCAATAAGGTTACCTCACACGAAGGTGAGTCCAGAGATACAGTCACCATCATATGTTACATTACAGGGAATTACATTACAAGAGTTCTAAAAGCAGTATGAAATTTTAAATCTAGAGAAAACATTACAACTGTTAAAGTTAAGGTTCTTAGCAGCGGAAAACATACGCGACGATTCCTAACACGTCGTCCAGACGGATGCCATGCTAAGCCCGAGCATGACATCATTCAACATCACCAGTGCTGGCCGGGGATGGATCCCATTCCACGGACCAATCATCTGGAAGAGCACAGGGCCAAGGCAAGGGAAGAGTAGGGTCTTCACAGATATCACCTGAAAAACATACAACTAGCAAGGCTGAGTATACTAATACTCAGCAAGGCTTACCCGTCTCATGGTATACTTAGCCATGTAGCTAGACTTATGAAGGCTTTTAGCTTTGGGTAGAGTTTTCAGCTGAAAAGCAACAAAGAGTAGATCCTTACTTTCAACTTTTAGCTTTCAGGTTCTAGTGGATTAACCATTCTAGGTAAGCACCTATAACTACTCAAACATGGTAGAATCTTTAACCAAACATCATCTTTCATAATCACAAAGTTGCTCTTGTTACTCTATGTGGTAAAGGGGATAAGCAGTCTCATTCATCGTGAGAGGCGGACGATTCCTGAATCGAGATTCAAACCTTGCAAGGATAAACCTAACACACACGCTTGGAACACCAAAGGGTCATTCCGAAGCAACCGTTTGCCTTTCATTCCGACTCGTGGATCAGATCCACCACAAGCGACTGCAGGTCATACGCACTTCCAAAGTGCAGGACGTACGTCTGTAGCGCGACTACAAAACCCGTACTCCTGGTTGCCCAGCAACACGTATGCCTACACGTCGAACAAAGTAACCAAAAGAAGCAAATACATGTGGTGGGAGGTATGTCCACTCCTCGGGCCGATCGGTTACTAGGCTTACCGCTTACCATATTTCACGGCATGTGGCTAGTACTTTCAAACACTTAACCACCGCTACCACACACTACGACCTTATCAAATTCATCAAAACAGACGGGGTATCATCTTGACCATGATACCTCATAAAACTCCCGTCCTGTCATCCTTATAATGATAACAGGAATGTAAACATCACAATTCCTATATCGCGCGAGTGATAGAAAATCACTCGACTTCTACCGGTCCTATAAGCATGGCAGCTATTCGGACTCAAATTCTAGTGTTCAATACGTTCCTGGAATTATGCAACTAAGGTTTACAAACAACTCCTAAGAACCTAATGCATAAAGACATATATAAATAGTATAGTTTGCAGCGTAATAAAGTAGGGTTATGTCCAGGGCTTGCCTTTACTGGTGGGGCTGAAGTCAGTAAAGTTAAGATCTTCCGAACTTTGGTTCAGGGCTTCAGATAATTCCGCGACGAAGTTCCCGGGGTCTTCAGAATAACCTCCTTCTGGTTCTGGGATTAGCTGGTAATCTCCGTCGGCGAGAGTGGTCGGATCTATATGATATGCAAGATGGAGTTTAATGAATGCATACACTTTCATTTCACTTCACGATAAAGTTGTAATCCAAATAAAGGAATATTACATTTCGACAAACAACCTAACTACCCTGTACTGGGCAGTCATTTATCGGGTATCAACCAAACTAACTAGTTACGTTAAGCAACAGGGTGGGTTACCCTAAATATCTATACTAACTTCATTAGGTAGCATGTTTGGTTATCTAATTGATTGGTGTATAGGTCTTAGCCTTAACCGATGAGGATGCATCAGGTTTAGCTGACTGATGTGCTTTGGTCATGCCTAACAGAGGCGTGTCCACTGTGCGATCTTACTGATCCAAGGTTGTGTACTTTGGTCTGGGTAGTCGATTGACAGGTGCACTGGTTTTCTAATTGATCGATGAAAACATCGATCACTTTAGCAGATGGATGTTTCCTAAAGCGGCTGTGTCGTAACTAAACTGGGCGAGTATCGGCGTACTTATCCGATCGCGTGCATATCAGCATAGCGGATCCATGCTTTAGCAAAACTAGTCAATTAGTGAAGATCGGCTGAGCCGATTTGTGTACGTGTAATAGTCGATCGGTGATTTGGCCTTCTAGCCGATTTAGTGCATCGGTACATTCGCCGATTTAAACATCGGGTAGAACTAGTCAAGTGATGTATCGGCATAGTTAATTGACTAGTGCGAGTAACTAGCCGATGATGTATTGGTAGACTAGTCGAACTATGTATCCGTACGGTCTGTGTCTCAGCGTATGCAGCCGATTGATGGATTAGCTGTGTAGCCGGTTTTCATCCTTACTGTTCTCCTATATCTACTGGGGCATATCAGCTGTGTAGCTGATTGTCCTAATCTGCACTGGCTGTACCTAACTAAGATGTGCTTAAGTGTTATCTTAGGTAACTAGAGGTGGTTACGTTAGTTTGATTACGCCAGTACAACAATCAATTGACATACAGCCGATGGGGTTATCTAAGTTAGACCTATTTCAAGAATTAGGTGTAACAGAACACTAATATTAAACTAGGTTGGTGAGACCATAAGTGCGGAGTTAGACTAAGGAGGATGTGGTTGAGGGTATGTAACCGGTGAGCATATAGCCGATCTCTCAGCCGATAAATCGGCTGATAACAGTGTGTGGATAAGGATGGGAAAACTAAGGATTGACCGGCCATATTTGACCGCTATGGGAAACAACTGGAATCAACTTAGATTAGTGGATAACAGAACTCTAAGATCGTGTGTGTATCTCCGATATGTCGACTATGTACAGATGATATGCTATCTAAATCGGATGGCTAGTTGATCACTGTGCGCATCGGCATAGCCGATTTGTATTTTTAACAAACTAGTCGACAGTGTGAACATCGGTCGAGCTAATATGTGCGCATGCATTAGATTTTGTGAATCGGCATAAGTAGCCGATTCCCTATGCCGTACTGGCTGTGCTTAGCTGATAATTACGTTCTCTATTGGATGTACCTATCCGACTATTGACGGGAGTGTTAACCGAAGTAATCAGTGTTGGAGTGGTTCGATGATATCGGCAAACAACCGATTGATGCATAGCCGGCGTGGTTGTCTAGATCAGACCAGGTCGGTTAGGGCACTAGCATCGGATCGGACCGATAGGGTGGTTAACATCGGGCTGAGGAGCTTTTGCCAAAAGGGAAGAAGTCAAAAGGCTTATGGCCGATGGTGTCCTACAGACCCGTAGCCAAAAGGCATATGGCCGATAGGGTCATGCCTATCGAAAATTGGCTGAACTAAGTAGCCGATTGCTAAGCATAGCTACAAAGGTGTATCAACTAAGTAGTCGATACACAAGGTATACTAGGATCTTTACATAGGAAGGGGCTCTGACAAGATTGTAATCAAGACCAAAGCAAAGGTATGAGCATCCATATGAATAAGGGTTAACCAAACATCACATATCTCTAAAAAAAAATATGAGCTAACACTACCAAATTTATCAACAATACAACACATGATACACTGCATTAGCACATAAGCAAAACCTAATGGGGAACTTCAGAAATTCATATCTAGATGTCTAACCTACCAAGGATGTTGTTCTTTAACAACTTGAAAAGATTATATAAATGAATTGTAATTCATTGCAATTGGAGCAGTACAACTACAGATATGAATTTAACCCTAACAAGTATAGACAAAAATCTAAAACAAGATTTTTCTACTAACACATACAAAATTATACACATACTGTATAGATCTACTCACAAGGATTCCATTAACATCTTCATTTGACATTTTACGATTTTTATATCATTTCCTACGGATTTTATAAGTTAGCTGCTTGGCACACATGAAATAATAAAAGAGTTTCGCAGAGAGGCTCTCGGTTTCTCACCGGCGGTGATGGCGAGTTCCATCTGCTGCAGTTCGTTGCAGTCGTGGCGAGGGACACGACGGGGTCGCCGGATGTGGGGTTGTCGTCGTCATGGTGCTGCTGTTGTGCTTGCGTGAGGGAAACATGCTGACACAGCTAGGAACTCTCCCTCTCCTGATCACTCGCGCACGTACGCAAAGAAGGAGATGCACAGTAATTCCAGCGAAGAACGCCCCGATCGCAACGACGGCCAAGAGCCGGCCTCCACGCCATGATCCATAAGACCCGCTCCACATCGCCATGAGCCAATCGCTCGTCCGGGCAACACGGCCTCACCCATGCAGATCAGCGTCACGTACATCACTTCCCTAACTAACTTTAACCATGGCCACTGAAGCTTCCCTGCAGCTCACGCACGATCCGGTCCACCAGCGCGCTATGACCTGCACTGCCGGACCCGCTCTTGCACCACGCCTATGCGCATCCACACTGTGCCACGCCAGCACACGCCGCCACCAGCTCGCCCGGCACGCGCACCACAGCCTTCGCGCCCACTCCCGCACCTCGCGTGCTTGCGCCGCGCCGACGGCTCGCGTGTGCCCCTGCGCATCCGCGCGCCTGAGCTGCATCAGCGCCCTTGGCCGCGCCGCTCGCCCTCACCACTGCTGTTCTGCGCGCCAGCGCTCTCCACCTTGGGTCCCACCGGCACGCCTGCCGCTTGGGCTGCGGCCGCCTGCCGCTTGGGCCGCGCTCACACCTGCGGCCGTACCGAACCGCGCTTGCTCGGCCTCCGCTTGCTCGCGCCACGCACGCCTGCATGCCCGCGAGCCGCTCCTGGGCCTGCTGCTCGCCCGCCTGTGCTGCCGCTCGCCTCCCGCGACGCCCGCGCGTGTGCTCCCGAACAACCGCGCTGAGCCAGCGCCTCCGCACGCCCGCTGCCGCGCATTCCCCGCTCCTGTGCGCCGCGCCGAGCCGGGCTGCCGCCGTGCCTGCGCCGGCTCGCTCCCACGCGGGCCTATCCGCGCCGTACGCCGCTCCGTCCTGGCCCCCCCACGCGCCAGCCACGCGGCCGCGCACGCCTGGGCGCCGCCCCGCTAGCGCCACGCCCTGCCTCAGCGCCCGACCGAGCCGCCGCTCGCTCCACCAGCGCTGCTCGCGCGCGCACACGCCGCCTGCCGCCGGGCTCCTCCGGCTCCCGCCGCCAGCCGCGCGCGCTTGGGCCGCGCGTCCGCGCCCGCCCGCACCTGGAGCCGCGCGCCTCCGCCAGGGGCCCGCTCAGGCCCCCCTGGATCCGCCCTGCTCGCTCAGGCCGCACGCCTGGAGCCCGAGCGCCTGGACCTGTGCCGCTGGAACTGAGCAGAAGGAGAGAGGGAAAGGAGCAGAGAGGGAGAGGATCGGCCGGTGGATAAGGGTGGAGCAGAGAAAAATGTGCTGCCGGTGAGGAAGAGGAGGAAGGGAGGCAGGGGAAGTACACTGCGCGGGGAGAGGATAAGGCCACGGTGGAGGAGGTGGAGAGGGTGGAGGAGCAGCACAACTGCCTGCGGAGGAAGACGCGTGGATTTTTGGCAGCAGGAGGTGGCAAGAACGGCGGTAAAGTGGCGAGCTGCAGAACGTAGAAACAGAGGAACGCCAGAGGAGGAAGAGAAAGGGGATTTCCCAAGGACTGGTTTGTAAATTTAGAAATTTACAGGGACCTCTTGGTAAAGACAAGTTTAACCACTCTTCTAGAGCTCAAACAAAAATGTGGCCAAAATGAAAGTTGTATAACTTTTCAAGTTCTACAACTTTGTTTTAGGGTTTGAACTCCAAAACTCAGAGTATGAAGTTTTATCTTAAGACTTGGACTAAATTTGAATTTTATAAAATCTTTGTCCTTGTTAGGGTAAATTACATATAACCTTGGGCCTGTTTGCAAGATGCTATGTAAGTCATGATTACTTACATTATTACCCTTTGGTCTCTAGTAATTTTGGAAAGTTACTTTTGTAAATCACCTATTCTGCATAAAAGGACTTGTACTTTTATAAAATTACATAAATACCCTTTTTTTTACTTGCACTTTAAATTTTTAAAAGTTTCACACAAACACACAAAAGTTTTACACTAACAAGCATACACTTCACACTATCAAATTATAAGCCTAGCTTACAGACACATGAACTGTCACAGCCTCCCCCCCTAAAAAGAATCTCGTCCCGAGATTCGGACGAAAGACTCTTTTAAGGGAAGAAAAGCAATTCATCCATTAAAAGTGGCAAGAAGCAATCACACCAGAGAAGATTGAGATTGATGACGAGAGCATGACGAGATGGTACATAGATGAGTTTGACAAGATAAGAGAGGAAAAGATGATCAAGTTCTCGTAGAGCTAAGATCATCACATGACGATGATAAATGTCGGCGACATTCATCACAAAGCTCATGGATAGCAAGTGAGGATAGAACAACAGATTGATAAATGATGTTCGAAACATTCCTGCTCAGAGTTCATTATCTGAATAATTTTAATAATGTTGATTGCAAAACATGCCTATTATATTGATGCAATCAAGGAATAATGATAAAATGCTCTAGCTTAGAGTGCAATGCTTGGTATATAACCATGAACATGATGCACTGTTGAGATGCATGATTGCAATGATGATGCAATACAAGAATGGAGGATTCCATGTACTACTGAAATGTTGCATATAACACAATGCAATTACCATGATGTTGACCAAATGATGCATACCCTCATGAGTTTATGATGCTCGTGATTCGCACCCTATAACTGTTCGCTCGTAACTAACACCTGGGTAGTTCTATATCCTTAAGCGAGGATTAAAAGTTAGGACACTAGTAAGGTTGCATAAGAAGAGATTGCAGTGGTGTTACGTCACATAGACCTAGTCACCAGTGCGCTCCTAATGGCTCAGTCATGTGGCTGCAGCGCACATGAGGCCTTAGGTTCCGACACGGCATCATGGTCATGTGATTAAACACCACCACAAAAGAGGAATGACAACCCTACGGTGCCAACAGCAACAAGATAGACTTAGGAAACTGAAGACAACCTAAAGTTATACTGGAGGCACACTCGTTAGTCAGTCTACGGATTTTCGATGACAATGCAACACCATGCACTGACCAAAGATGGTATGTGTTATGATGCATGACTTTTGCCGAGATAATGGTATGCACAAAGTAATTATTGTCATAAATATGTTTTAATTTATCCAAAATCATCTGAGCAAAAATTGAAGGTGCAGCTCTCAGATGTTGTAACCAGAATAGCCAAGGATATAAGGTACAACACCAAGAGAGGATAGATAGATCACTAGATGATGGATTGAAGGGTTTGATGATAATCATCAAGGTTTAACCATCAAAGGAGAAGTTCAATGGTTCTGCCGAAACAGATTTAAAGCAAAATCAAGGATTTGATTTGGCTGTCAAGCTAAGATCGGTGATAGGGTTCAAACATAACCCAATCCAATTGATTCACAAAAGACTATCTTAACTCTAAGTTAGCCTAGCATATTACGTTAACTCTTACAACACAAAGTCTAGGCAGGCATTCAGATACAAGCACATGTTTCAGTACATCAATGTAACAAACAAGGCAATCAGGTCAATCCAAGATGTCATGATGCATGCACGTTCTACACGTCCTCACAAACAAAAATAACTGCCAAGTAACCTTGGTCTTACGTGGTTAAGTACGGTGGCATCATAATAATACGTCTCTCCCTATATATACTAGTCGTTCTTACATTCAAGCTTACGTAACGAGGTTAGCGTACCTGCAGAAAATCACAAGATATATATACCGAACCTTTCATGCCAGCATGTCATGAAAGCATCCACAATCATTACTGTTCACTATAGAAACAGCATCTGTACAATTACCGCCGTACAGACAACGTTGACATACGTTATCGAGATAACGTATTCACGGGGGTACCGCAAAATGCGGGGGTATGAACAGCGATCGCCATACCCTGCGCCGAACCATATACTCCCAATGTAGTCAACCGAAGTTGGTACATTGGCAGCATCTCAAGTAGGCCACTGCTTGAGAAACAACGTTCGGTTCGCATCACCGACAGGAAGGCCAAGCTCCCTCAGTTGGCTGAGGATCCTTACCTTCTTACCTCATCGTCGAAGATGTCGTTACAGAAAGTAAAGTTGGGGTTGTGCATGAATTTAAGTTTTGACAGAAAGGTAATGCTGGTAGTTAGAGTTATATATACATATACTATAGCCACCTGTAATTCCCTTAATGAACATCACCCTAGGGCTTTACGTACTAAGTACAACCTTAACGAATCCAACGCAGTTTTGCCAAACATTTTGTTGGTCAAACTTTTATACTGAAAGTATTTTTAAGGTAAAATGTATCTCCAGAGTAACCTTATAGCTCTGATACCAGCTGTGGCAGAACCAACCTGAATTATACTGGCTCAAGTACGCGAGTCCACTCCAGAGGGCTCCAACGTGCTTCAAACGGTATAATCCCTTGGCCAGTCGGGTAACGTCCCGATAAACCACCGATACACAGGATCAATAAGGTTACCTCACACGAAGGTGAGTCCAGAGATACAGTCACCATCATATGTTACATTACAGGGAATTACATTACAAGAGTTCTAAAAGCAGTATGAAATTTTAAATCTAGAGAAAACATTACAACTGTTAAAGTTAAGGTTCTTAGCAGCGGAAAACATACGCGACGATTCCTAACACGTCGTCCAGACGGATGCCATGCTAAGCCCGAGCATGACATCATTCGACATCACCAGTGCTGGCCGGGGATGGATCCCATTCCACGGACCAATCATCTGGAAGAGCACAGGGCCAAGGCAAGGGAAGAGTAGGGTCTTCACAGATATCACCTAAAAAACATACAACTAGCAAGGCTGAGTATACTAATACTCAGCAAGGCTTACCCGTCTCATGGTATACTTAGCCATGTAGCTAGACTTATGAAGGCTTTTAGCTTTGGGTAGAGTTTTCAGCTGAAAAGCAACAAAGAGTAGATCCTTACTTTCAACTTTTAGCTTTCAGGTTCTAGTGGATTAACCATTCTAGGTAAGCACCTATAACTACTCAAACATGGTAGAATCTTTAACCAAACATCATCTTTCATAATCACAAAGTTGCTCTTGTTACTCTATGTGGTAAAGGGGATAAGCAGTCTCATTCATCGTGAGAGGCGGACGATTCCTGAATCGAGATTCAAACCTTGCAAGGATAAACCTAACACACACGCTTGGAACACCAAAGGGTCATTCCGAAGCAACCGTTTGCCTTTCATTCCGACTCGTGGATCAGATCCACCACAAGCGACTGCAGGTCATACGCACTTCCAAAGTGCAGGACGTACGTCTGTAGCGCGACTACAAAACCCGTACTCCTGGTTGCCCAGCAACACGTATGCCTACACGTCGAACAAAGTAACCAAAAGAAGCAAATACATGTGGTGGGAGGTATGTCCACTCCTCGGGCCGATCGGTTACTAGGCTTACCGCTTACCATATTTCACGGCATGTGGCTAGTACTTTCAAACACTTAACCACCGCTACCACACACTACGACCTTATCAAATTCATCAAAACAGACGGGGTATCATCTTGACCATGATACCTCATAAAACTCCTGTCCATCATCCTTATAATGATAACAGGAATGTACACATCACAATTCCTATATCGCGCGAGTGACAGGAAATCACTCGACTTCTACCGGTCCTATAAGCATGGCAGCTATTCGGACTCAAATTCTAGTGTTCAATACGTTCCTGGAATTATGCAACTAAGGTTTACAAACAACTCCTAAGAACCTAATGCATAAAGACATATATAAATAGTATAGTTTGCAGCGTAATAAAGTAGGGTTATGTCCAGGGCTTGCCTTTACTGGTGGGGCTGAAGTCAGTAAAGTTAAGATCTTCCGAACTTTGGTTCAGGGCTTCAGATAATTCCGCGACGAAGTTCCCGGGGTCTTCAGAATAACCTCCTTCTGGTTCTGGGATTAGCTGGTAATCTCCGTCGGCGAGAGTGGTCGGATCTATATGATATGCAAGATGGAGTTTAATGAATGCATACACTTTCATTTCACTTCACGATAAAGTTGTAATCCAAATAAAGGAATATTACATTTCGACAAACAACCTAACTACCCTGTACTGGGCAGTCATTTATCGGGTATCAACCAAACTAACTAGTTACGTTAAGCAACAGGGTGGGTTACCCTAAATATCTATACTAACTTCATTAGGTAGCATGTTTGGTTATCTAATTGATTGGTGTATAGGTCTTAGCCTTAACCGATGAGGGTGCATCAGGTTTAGCTGACTGATGTGCTTTGGTCATGCCTAACAGAGGCGTGTCCACTGTGCGATCTTACTGATCCAAGGTTGTGTACTTTGGTCTGGGTAGTCGATTGACACGTGCACCGGTTTTCTATTTGATCGATGAAAACATCGATCACTTTAGCAGATGGATGTTTCCTAAAGCGGCTGTGTCGTAACTAAACTGTGCGAGTATCGGCGTACTTATCCGATCGTGTGCGTATCAGCATAGCGGATCCATGCTTTAGCAAAACTAGTCAATTAGTGAAGATCGGCTGAGCCGATTTGTGTACGTGTAATAGTCGATCGGTGATTTGGCCTTCTAGCCGATTTAGTGCATCGGTACATTCGCCGATTTAAACATCGGGTAGAACTAGTCAAGTGATGTATCGGCATAGTTAATTGACTAGTGCGAGTAACTAGCCGATGATGTATTGGTAGACTAGTCGAACTATGTATCCGTACGGTCTGTGTCTCAGCGTATGCAGCCGATTGATGGATTAGCTGTGTAGCCAGTTTTCATCCTTACTATTCTCCTATATCTACTGGGGCATATCAGCTGTGTAGCTGATTGTCCTACTCTGCACTGGCTGTACCTAACTAAGATGTGCTTAAGTGTTGTCGGTACATACAGATAGGGGTACCTCCCGCTAGGGTGTCTAGGTCTTAGGCTTCTCATAATCCATGCTCCCCCTCGCCTCTGGGCCACGTGGCATACGGCCTCCGGGCCTGACAGCTGGGACCGCGGTCTCCGGACCCTCCCCCGAGCTCCATGAGGCCCGGGGTCTCTGCACACCCAGATGGGCGGGAGAGCTCTCGGGTAGCCCCTGCGGACCCGGCCTCCCCTGGGAGGCCCGGGGCCGCCACGTGTGATGACCGGACCATCACAGGCCAGCCCACTCCGACCGGCCTCGGGGGCCCCGGGCCCCCCTTTCCCCGGGAAGGGGTCCGGTGCCGTCATGTGTTGCCCAGCGGGAGGAGCGGAGCTGGCCCCGCCGTGTGCCTGCGGCCTGAGGCCCCTTTGCGGGTCGCCTCCCCACCTACCAGCATTTAATGCGGTAGCTGGGTCGGGCGCGCTAAAGTCAAAAGGTGCGGCCTGCCACTGACACACGGGGCAGGTAAGCTGACACCACGGTAAGCCCGTCTGATCTGAAGGCGGCGCGTCGTATCACCGTGCATAGTGCGCGGGCTGTGTGCTGTCCCGTCACGGCGCTGCGCGCGTGATGATGGCCTGTAATAGGCGAGCCACGGCGTGCGCTGTAACAGTGCATGCGCGATGGGTCAGCACTGCTTCACCGCCTGACAGGAGTTTCCATCCCAACAGTGACAGCACGGCTTCACTGTTGAGCACGCTGCCACCGGAGACTGTGCAAGACAAGGCTGTACACGGCCATATCCTGGCTGTGGATACGCACATCAACTTCTCGATAGAGAGGACTACGGAGAGGAGCTCGAGGAGAAGACCTCCTTATCTCTCGTAGAACGGCCCCTGTTGGCCGGGCCCACCTGTCGGGGTCCCACACAGTGTAAGCACTCCCCTTGAACTATAAAAGGGAGAGTGCACTCGTTAGAAGACAAGGCTCCAGGTTGCACACACACAAGCTTATGCTGCTTTCCATTCAGGCTCACGCAGCCAATACAACACCAAAGTGGACGTAGGGTATTACGCTCCGGCGGCTCGAACCACTCTAAATCTTCGTGTCCTTCCTGTGTTCATCTCTCCACCGATCGAGCGCTCCTAAGTCTCCTCCAAACCCATCCTTAACTAGGATTAGGCGGGTGCTTTCCGCCACCCGGCTGGAGAATTCCTCCGACATTTGGCGCGCCAGGTAGGGGGCTTAGGTTTGGTTTGCGCTCGGTCGACCTTCGCGACCTCAATGGCGCAGGAAAATGGCCACCATGACCTCCTGATCGGTGAAGAAGTGGCGTCAACGGCGCCACACGCCTCGCGCCATCCCGCCTCCAGAGTGGCCCCGCGTGCTGCTCCACCGTGTGCAGCGGAGCGGGCCTCTGTGGCCCAATCGGTGCTTCCACCGAGCGGGCCCCTCATGGCAGCCAGGGAGTTGCTCCGCAACCCCCCTGGCGAGGCAGCGTCGCCAGACGCGCACAGACAATGGCGTGATGATGTCGACTGCCTCCTCAACCTGGCACAGGCTTCCCCAGGCTCTGCGGGGGGGGGGGGGGGGGTCTGTTTCCAGGCAGCGCCGTCGCCAGGGCGGTGCATCCGGTTCCGTGCACTCACCATCCGTGAGGAGTGCACGGACCGAAGACCTCCGGGCGGAGCTCAACCGCACGCATGCGGGAGAGGACGCCAGGGTCTCCATCGAGCGGGCGCGCAACCGACGACTCAATATTGAGGGTCGGAACTGTGGCAGAACCAACCTGAATTATACCGGCTCAAGTACGCGAGTCCACTCCAGAGGGCTCCAACGTGATTCAAACGGTATAATCCCTTGGCCTGTCGGGTAACGTCCCGATAAACCACCGATACACAGGATCAATAAGGTTACCTCACACGAAGGTGAGTCCAGAGATACAATCACCATCATATTTTACATCGAAGGAAATTACATTACAAGAGTTTATAAAAGTAATACGAAGTTTCGAACATAGAGAAAATATTACAAACTATTAAAGCTATGATTTTTGGCAGCGGAAAACATACGCGATGATCTACAGCACGTCGTCAAGACGGATGTCATGCTAAGCCCGGGCACGACATCACTCGGTATCATCAGGGTTGGCCGGGGACGGATCCCACTCCACGGACCAAACTTCTGGAAAAGCATAGGGCCAAGGCAAGGGAAGAGTAGGGTCTTCACAGATATCACCTGAAAAATATACAACTAGCAAGGCTGAGTATACTAATACTCAGCAAGGCTTACCCGGTTATGGTATACTTAGCCATGTAACTAGACTTATGAAGGCTTATAATGGTTCTGGATTTAGTTTCAGCTGAAAAGCAACAAAGAGTAGATCCTTAATTTCAACTTTTACCTTTCAGGTTCTAGTTGATTATCCATTCTAGGTGAGCACCTATAACTACTCAAGCATGGTAAGATCTTTAGCCAAACATCATCTTTAATAATCATAACATTGCTCTTGTTACTCTATGTGGTAAAGGGATCAAGCAGTCTCAATCTTCGTGAGAAGCGGACGATTCATAATCGAATTTTCAACCTTGCAAGGTAAACCTAACTCACACGCTTGGAACATCCAACGATAGTTCCGAAGCAACCGTTTGCCTTTCATTCCGACTCGTGGACAGGTCCACCACAAGCGACTGCAGGAACATACGCAGTCCCAAAGTGCAGGACATACGTCTGTAGCGCGACTACAAAACCCGTATTCCTGGTTGCCCTTGCAACACGTATTTCCCCAATCGAACATAAGTAACCAGAAGAAGCAAGACGAGTGGTGGGAGGTATGTCCACTCCTCGGGCTGATTGGCTACTAGGCTTGCCGCTTACCCATAACTCACGGCATGTGGCTAGTACTTTCAAACGCTTAACCCGCACTACCACACACTGCGACCTTATCAGATTCATCAACACAGACGGGGTATCATCTCGACCATGATACCTTACAAACTCCCGTCCGGCATCCTTATAGTGAAAACAGGAATGTAAACATTACAACTCCTATATCGCGCGAGTGACAGGAAATCACCCGACTTCTACCGGCCCTATTAGCATAGCAGCTAGTCGGACTCAAGTACTAGTATCCAGCACATTGGTTCCTAGGAGAATGCAACTAGGGTTTCAAGCAATTCCTAAGAACTTAATGCATAGAATACGTAAATAAATATAGATTGCAATGTAATTAAAATAGTGGGTTATGTCCGGGGCTTGCCTTTACTGGTGGGACCGAAGTTAGAAATGTCAATATCTTCCGAACTTTGGTTCGGGGCTTCGGTTGATCTCTTGGTGACGGTCATTTGGTCTTCAGAAGCATCCTCTGTAGGCTCCGAGGAGATCTCGCAGGTACCATTGCCGAAGTAATCGTATCTACATGCAATGCGACATTACATTCAAAATGTGCCTAAGAAACTATCTTACTTTACAACATAGTTGCAATCCAGCACTCATATAACACACTGTTCACATATCAACCAAAAAGGTTTGAAGCTAAATTTAGATAGAGCTTTAGGAGGACAATCAATTTGGATTGGCTACTTGTTGAAGATTACAACAGAGCCAATTGGAAACAATAGAGGTTTAGCCCATGGAAAGGTGCATCGGTTCCTAGATGATCGATGAAAGCATCGATTACTTTGGTAGAAGGATGATTCCTAAAGCAGTTGTCTTAACTAAGATGTGCTTAAGTGTTATTCTAGATAACTACGTGTGGTTATATCGGCTCGATTACGTCAACACAATAATTGAGTGACATATATCCAATCTTTCAGTCGATAAATCGACTGATAGGAGTATGTGGACAAGGATGGGGAAACTAAGGATTGATCGGCCATATTTGACCGATACGGAAAATGACTAGAATCGGCTTGGATCGGCCGATAGCAAGAACCCTAAGATTGTGTGTCTCTCTGATACATCGACTCTGTGCAGTCGATATAGAACAGAACAAAAGAATTGTATCGGCAGTAGCCGATACTAGAAAGGTAACAACTATATCAGCTAATCGGTCGACGATAGAAGTATCGACTGACAGCTGTTACACAGAAACCTCCTAGACTCAAGGAAAGCGGATGCTTAGCAGCTGAATTGATAGCCAACGCTGAAGCATAGCCATAGAGATGTTTTGGCTAAGCAGCAGACACACAAGAACTAACAGGGATCCTTATACGACAAGGAACCTAAAGAAACAGCAATCGAGACGAGGAAAAATCCTGATGGCAGGGACATGAGCATTCATATAAGAAGATTAACTAGATATCACACAACTCTATTTAAGACATACATGCTATGGCTTACTTTCCAGCTATAACACAAGCATACAATACAAAGCACAATAAAACATTCATTCCCTAACACTTGACCTAGACCACACATCAAGATTTTCAATTCAAGATCACAACATAAACTTGTAAATTTTGACTTAGGGTTTCAAACGAAACTGATTTTACATTTTTATGAACTTCCTATGAAAATCTATGAAATGTAGAAGTTCATCGATTTGAAATAAAGAAAGTTCTAGAAATCTTACAGAAAACACCCTAGAACTATCTAAAACGTAGCAATTAAGTCCCTGGTCCGGAAAAACAGATAACAGGATATTATGATACCATTAACGACGATATCCCGGCAAAGGAATCGCCGGCATTAAGAAGATTTAGTAGGTTAGGGCAAACCTTGAGGTAATTTTGGATGTGGAGGAAGAGCGGGTAAAAGGTGAATTCCCGTGGCGAACAGGATCGGCGAAGAGAAAAGCTTGACGATGACGAGATTCTGTGGGTGACGAAGAAGTCTGTCGGGAAATGGTTGCCGTGGGTGGAAGATGGTCGAAGGGGTAATCTCCAAGGTGACTCGTGGTGATAGCGGTTGAGTGAGCCACGAGGGATGCGAACTGTTGGAGGTCGTGGATTCTGGGACGAGACGATGGAGCCGAACTAATTCGCTTGGCCAACTCCTCCTTCTGACTTGCCGCGCCATAAGTGCTTCTCCGCCTCCGCTAGGATCGAGGTCTACTTGCACCTGGCCACCTCTAAATCCTCCACGAGCAGTCTGCAGTGCCGCCTGACTTCATCCATTGCCTTTTCCTCGACGGCCTCCGACGTTTTCCACGCGCGACTCTACTGCACACCACTTCGGTCGTGACTTGAGCTCGCCCAGCGGTAACACTGCCATGCGCTATACGCCGCCGCTCTGCATGTCGTTGCCCTGCTTGTCAATACTCTGCATAGTCCTCCTGCGCCGCGTGTGTTCTCCCTTCACGCCGTCGCTACATCCGCCCAACGGTGCCTTGCACCCTTGACGCTTCGTCCAACAGCAGAACCCTCGCGTCCTTCAGCACCGTGCGTATCGGCATTTCGTCGAACACCTGGGCTTCGTCTTCGACACGGCCAAACCTGTACCACTCAGAGATCTCCGTGGCATAAACAGGGTCGACACCACCGCGTTCCTGCATCGCGCGCAGAAGCTCCTCATCGCAACTCCTCCTGCGCGTGCCGTTGCTCGGCACGTCGCACTCCAACACTATCTGCTCGTGCCCATGGGTCCGTTCTGCTCCGGCCGCCCAACATCCGCACACACCGCCAGCTTCCGCGCGTCACTACGCGCACGCTCGCGCCACCCACTGCGAGCTCCTGCACTGCCAGCCGTGCTGCTCACGAGTCTGCGTCACATCTGCACGCCGCTAGCTTGTTGGGCACACGCGCGTCTGCTCCTGGGCCGAGCCGCGTCCACTTCCTGCGCTTCCGTGCACCTCCACGCCTCCCGCGCACGCTCCGCGCTCCTGCTGTCGTGCACGCCCGAGCCACATCACCTGCTCCCGCTCGCCACCAGCCCGCTGCCTGCTCTGCGCGCCTGCGCGCTGGCTGCCGCTCGCCTCCCGCGACGCCCGCTCCCGCGCGCCTCCGACCGGGCCTTGCCCCGCACCGGTTCGCCTGGGCCGCACTCCGCTCGGCCCGAACCGTCGCCTGCCCGTGCGCTGCCCCAGCCGCCGCCAGCGCCTGCCTGCGCTCACCCGAGCCCGCCTGCGCCAGCCCAGCCGAGCCGCCGCCCTGCGCCGCCAGCACCTGGCCGCCAGCCACGCTCGCGCCCCAGCGCCGGCCCGCGCACTGCAGCCGCCCGCTCACGCGCCCGAGCCAAGCTCCGCTCGCCCGGCGCCAGACCTTCTCCCGCGGCCGAGCCGAGCCTGCGCCCTCCGCCCCAGCGCCGGCTGCCGCTTGGGCCGCTGCTGCCTGTGCCGCCCGAGCGAGCTCAAGCGCCTGCTGCTACCTGTGTTTGCGGATGGAAGAGAGGGAGGGAGTGGATGAGGATTGGGATGGTGCTGTCAGTGAGAGGAGAGAAGGAGACGGCAGGAAGAAGATAAGGCACCAGTGATAAGAAAACAGAGGAGAAAGGGGAATGGATTTCCCTAAGGACCTATGCGTAAATACTGAAAGCTGCAAGGGCGTGTCTGTAAAACAAAATTTCCCGTTGATTTAAAACTCAAATGAAGAAATGCCCAAAATGAAAGTTGGAGAGTTTTTCAAACTCTACAACATTGCTTTAGGGCTCAAGTTCAAAAACTCAAAACTTGTATTTTTGCACGTGAATGTTTGAACAAAAGTCAGATTTGAATTGCTTTTGTCCTAAAGAATGAAATGTTATAAAATTCAGGACCTAAATGCAAGCATTTATGACACGTCATGATGACGGGATAGACTCGTCATAATGAGTGGATAGACATGTCATGATGACTTGCACTTTTACACTTTAGTCCTGAGTAATTTTGAAAGTTACTTTTGTAAATCAGAAACTTGCATAAAAGGACTTGTACTTTTATAAAATTACGTAAACACCCTTATTTTTACCATTTTACCCAAAATTTTTACACACTTCAACATACACATTTCAATTGAAACTTTTGGTTAAATACATAACTTTTTTTTTACAGGGGATTAATTGTATGAAAAACACATTTGCAAAACCACCCTTCACTTATTTCAAAATTATCCTTCTCCAAATACATTTTACAAAAACAACCCTAGGTTTTTCTATAATTACAAAAATCCCCCTTTTTACTTGCACTTTAAATTTTTCAAAAACTTCACACAAACACACATAAGCTTTATACAAACAAACACATATTTCACACTAACAAAATATATGTCTAGCATTACAAATACACGAACTATCACAGGAACCTTGCGCCCGAGCTCGATGCGGCTGCGGCCAGGCCGCAGGGACTCCCCCAGGCGCCGGTGTCGGGCGTGGGCTGCGCAGCGCTCGCAGACCACCTTCGCGCGGTCGCATGGCCGTCCAAGTTTCGGCCTCACCTGCCGGAAAAGTATGACGGGTCCTCCAACCCGTCAGAGTTCCTGCAGGTCTACATCACCGCCATCACGGCGGCTGGAGGTAACGAAGCCGTCATGGCAAGTTACTTTCATGTAGCTTTGACCGGGCCAGCCCGGACCTGGCTCATGAACCTCACCCCGGGATCCATCCAGTCCTGGGGTGAGCTCTGCGCACAGTTCACTGCGAACTTCGCCAGCGCGTACCAGCAGCATGGCGTGGAGGCCCACCTCCACGCCGTGAGGCAACAACCCGGGGAAACCCTCCGGGCCTTCATCTCCCGCTTCACCAAGGTACGTGGAACTATCCCACGTATCTCCGATGCGTCTACTATCACGGCCTTCCGACAGGGGGTCCGAGACGAGAAGATGCTAGAGAAGCTGGCGACCCACCAAGTGGAAACCGTCACCACCCTGTTCGCTCTGGCGGACAAATGCGCCCGGGCTGCAGAAGGCCGTGCATGGCACTCTGCAACCCAGGCAGGTCCCGCTCAGACGAGCGGACCCAGCGTCGCTGCCCTGGCAGCGGCAAGAAGAAGAACAAGAAGGTCCGTGGCTTCAACAAGTCACGGATTGGAGGTCCGGCCGTTGCAGCTGCGACGACCGGGGGCCAGAACTCCCGTGGCAAGCGCCCGCGACAGCAGCGCACCGACCCTGGGTCGTGCCCTGTTCATCCGGGGGCTCGCCACAGCACCACCGAGTGCCGCGAGATCCAGAAGCTCGCGGAGCGCCTCAGCAAGAGGCGAGATCAAGCCTCCAAGGAGGGCTCCTCCCCACCGCGCCGGTCCGGTAAGGAGAAAGCCTCCGATGCCGACGCAGCTGTGACGGAGAGAGAGTTGGGGTATTAGGCCCCCAACAAAGACCTCAAGGGACTTTTCCAGCAGTCCGATTCTGAGTCCGGCGGGGACGAGCGCCGCAAGAAGCTGTACGTTATGTACGGCGGCAGTTCGGAGCTCGTCTCCCGACGGGACATCAAGGCCCTTCGCCGGGAGGTCCTCTTGGTGAAGCCAGGGGTGCCGAGGGCGGCGCCCCATCAGCGGTGGAAAGGCACCACCGTTTCCTTCGGGCCATTCGATTGCCCAGAGAACATGGCGGGCGCGGGAGTGCTGCCGCTCATCACGTCACCCACCATCGCCAATGTTTGCCTTCACCATGTGCTGATCGACGGAGGTGCCGGCCTCAGCGTCATCAGCTATGCAGCGTTCAAGCACCTGCAGATCCCGGAGTCCAAGTTGGCTCCATCACGCCCATTCTCAGGAGTGGGCCCGGATCCCGTATACCCGGTAGGGACCATCACCCTACCGGTTACATTCGGGACAGAGGACAACTTCCGTACCGAGAACGTGCAGTTCGAGGTTGCGGAAGTTAACCTCCCCTTCAACGCCATCATCGGCAGACCGGCTCTGTACCGGTTCATGGCCGTTGCCCACTACGGGTACCTGGTCCTGAAGATGCCTTCTCCGGCAGGCGTCCTCACCGTCCAGAGCGATCGTGCCGCTGCTGTTGTGGCGGTCGAAAAGCTCCATGCGCTGGCCACCGGGCTTGCCCCTGTGACTGGCGCCCAGGGGTCCGACCCCTCAACCTCGCGTGCCAAGGTTCCGGCCAAGGCACCGAGGGTCTGTCCGTCTGACACGGACAACGTTCCTGTGAAGACCATCCAGGTCGGAGCGGAGACCTCCCAAACCACCCGCATCGGTGGCAACCTGGGAGAGAAATAGGAAAGCGCGCTCATCGCCTTCCTCCGGGCAAATGTTGATGTGTTCGCCTGGGAGCCATCACAAATGCCCGGGATTCCCAGGGAGGTGATTGAGCATCATCTGAAGATCCACCCCGACGCCAGGCCGGTCCGGCAGAAGCCACGCAAGCAGTCCATTGAGCGGCAAAACTTCATCCGTGAAGAGGTCCGCAAGCTGCTGCAGGCCGGCTTCATCGAGGAGGTCTACCATCCTGTATGGTTGGCCAACCCGGTGGTGGTCCCAAAGGCCAACGGGAAGCTTCGGATGTGCATCGACTACACCAATCTTAATAAGGCATGTCCAAAAGACCCTTATCCACTCCCGCGTATAGATCAGATTGTAGACTCCACCTCCGGGTGTGATTTGCTGTCCTTCATAGATGCCTACTCTGGTTTCCATCAAATCAAAATGGCTAATGATGATAGGAAGCATACAGCTTTTGTAACAGTGGATGGGCTTTATTGTTATATAGTGATGCCTTATGGATTGCTTAACGCTCTACCCACCTTTGCTCGTGCAATGAATATCACTTTAGGTGATTTGGTTAGAGATATAGTAGAGGTGTATGTCGATGACATCGTTGTCAAGACTAGAGAGTCGTGTTCTCTATTAGAAAATCTAGCTCGAGTTTTTGACAAGTTGCGAGCGACCTCCACCAAGCTTAACCCCGAGAAGTGTGTCTTTGGCGTATCGGCGGGGAAGCTCCTTGGATTCCTGGTCTCCCACCGGGGAATCGAAGCCAACCCGGACAAGGTCCGGGCAATCGAGGCAATGAGACCCCTTGCGCGCCTCGAGGAAGTACAAAGGTTAACGGGGTCCCTGGCAGCTCTCAGCCGTTTCATTTCGAGGCTGGCGGAGAGGGCACTCCCCTTCTTCAAGTTGATGAGGGGGTCAGGCCTATTCACATGGACCGAAGAGGCAGAGTGTGCCTTCCAAGAGATGAAGCAGTACCTTACCTCCCTGCCTGTCCTGGTCGCACCAGACCCAGGTGAGACACTGTTTCTTTATCTTGCAGCAACGATCGAAGTGATCAGCATGGTGCTGGTCACCGAGAGGTCCGAGCCTCTCTCGCAGGGGGCCCCCGCGGACCCCCCTGCAAGATAAGGAGGTCAGGCCTCCACCACTCCGGAAACCGGCCCTACCTCGGAGGGTCCGGCCGGGTCCCGACCCGGACAAACGCTAAGCAGCCTGGGGGCCGACGAGAACCCAGCTGAAGCCGAAGGGTCCAATCCACCTGGCAGAGTCAGGACCATCAAAAGCCGGTCTACTATGTCAGCGAGATCCTTCACGAGGCAAAGGCCAGGTATCCTGAGACGCATAAGCTTCTTTATGCCATACTCATTGCGTCCAGGAAACTCCGTCATTATTTTTAGGCCCACAAGGTTGTGGTGGTAACCTCCTACCCTTTGAGGGCCATCCTCCACAACTCCAACGCCACAGGCAATGTCGCCAAGTGGGCAGCTGAGCTCGCAGGATTCCAACTTGACTTCCGGCCGCGCCACGCCATCAAGAGTCAGGTCCTAGCTGACTTCGTGGCGGAATGGACACCAGCGCCAAGCGCCTCCGGGGGTCCGAACCATGGGACGGACCCCCCACGTCCGGAAGCCAGCGCCCCGGTGTTCACTGAACCCCACTGTACCCTCTTCTTTGATGGGTCCGCCCGCAGCAAGAGGGCCGGGGCTGGCGTGGTCCTCATCGACCCACGAGGCGAGCAATTGAAGTACATGGTGCACCTCGATTTTGAGGCCACCAACAACATGGCGGAGTATGAGGCCTTAATCTTTGGGCTCACGGCGGCTCTGTCCCTGGGGGTCCGGGAGCTCCTGGTCAAAGGGGACTCCCAACTCATCATCAGACAAGTCCGGGGGGAGTGTTGCTGCAACAACCCCCAGCTCGCAGCCTACCTCATCCATGTGAAGAGGCTGGAGAAGGACTTCGATGTGCTGGAACTGCAACACGTTCCACGCGAAGGAAATTCAGCAGCTGATGCCCTCTCCGCGAGCGCATCGACTCAGGCACCTGTGCCTGAGGGCATCTTCCAGAGGCATCTGCTGAAGCCTTCCGCCCAGCCTGCCGATCTGGGCGAGGGGGGTCGGACTAGCACCTCGAAGCTAGGGGTCCCGGCGGTGCTCCATCCGTGGTGCCCGCCAAGGGCCGTCTGCTCCCTTGAGGGTCCCGAAGACCTCAGGGAGCCACGCCCAGTTTCTCAGGAGGGTCCCGATGCATGGATCTCTAAGGTCCGGGACTACCTGAAGGATAATTACCTTCCTGAAGATCTAGCATCTGCTGAGCGCATTGTCCGGATGGCTAGGCGATACACGGTGGTAGAAGGGGATCTCTATCACTGCGGCGCCAACAGTGTCCTCATGCGGTGCATCACCCAGGAAGAGGGCCGCGACTTGCTTGCGGAGATCCATGGAGGCGAGTGCGGAAGTCATTCTTCATCCCGCACGCTGGTTGGTAAAGCTTTCCGGCATGGTTTTTACTGGCCGACAGCACTCCAGGATGCAGCTGAGTTGGTAAGGACCTGTAAAGCGTGCCAGTTCCACGCAAAGCAGATACACACTCCAGCTCAGGCACTGCAGCTGATTCCTCCCTCTTGGCCCTTTGCGGTATGGGGGTTGGATATCTTGGGACCTTTCCCTAGGGCCGTCGGCGGGTACCGGTACCTCTATGTCGCTATTGACAAGTTCACCAAGTGGCCAGAGGCAACCCCAGTGGTCAACATTACCAAGGCGTCGGCAACTGCTTTCCTCAGGTCAATTGTGTGCCGGCTCGGGGTCCCGAACCGGGTCATCACCGACAATGGGACCCAGTTCACGAGACAGTACTTCCAGGAGTACTGTGAGGATATGGGCATCCAGCTCTGTTTCGCCTCAGTGGCACATCCCAGGAGCAATGGCCAAGTTGAGCGGGCCAACGCCGAAATCCTCAGAGGGCTCAAGATCCGAACCTACTGTGACCTTGAGAAGCATGGCGCAAGGTGGATTGAAGAGCTTCCGAGTGTGTTATGGGGGAATCGGACCACACCCAGCCGCGCAACAGGGGAAACCCCTTTCTTCCTGGTCTACGGGGCCGAAGCGTGCCTTCCCCCGGAGATCACCATGGGCTCTCTGCGAGTCCGGTCTTTTGATGAGGAAATGCAGGAACAGGAGTGTCGCCAAGACGTGGACCTCGTAGACGAGCGGAGATGGCGAGCAGCAGTCCGAAATGCGCGGTACAACCAAGCGCTCCGGCGCTACCACCAACGGTTCGTGCGAAGTAGGGAGCTCCGGGTCGGGGACCTAGTCCTAAGGCGAATCTTGAACCGGGAGGGTATGCACAAGCTCTCCCCCAGCTGGGAGGGGCCCTTCAAGGTGACAAAGGTGTGCCGACCCGGATCTGTTTGCCTAGCTGCGGAGGATGGAATGCAACTACCCAATCCATGGAACATTGAGCACCTCCGTAAGTTCTATCCCTAGGACCTGGTTGAGAGGAAATTTTTCCTTTGTAATTGGTAGCATTGCCGTGCGGATCAGGGTGGTAGAGGTCCGCCCTCATAAACCCGGCCCCTGGCGTACAACGCACAAACTCTTTCGTACCAATTCATTAAGGGAAAATTTGTTCTCAAATGCGTCCTTGAAGTCTATGTGACCCTGTACTTTTTCGCTTCTAATTACGCTAACCCCCCGCGTGTTCTTCATGTCTGTGCTGTGCCGAAAGCCTCCTCTAAGTTGCTACGCAACGTCTCTGCCTCGGACCTCTGTTTCGCAGGAGAGAAAGGAACCGGACCCCTGTGAACGGCTTCAGGGAGACGCGCTCGCCCTTTGCTGGGGTCCAGGGTTGTGTAGCCGCTTAGCCTGGTTCCGTACCCTAAGCCTACACGCCCTGCCCTCCTAGGGTGAGCGCTGTCGTACCTCGAACCATGTACCAAGGGACCGGGACCCCTTTTAATCCTCGAATGTAGGTCCTAGTGCTCTGGCTTGCTACACAACTTAGGCGGCCTTCGCTGGCCAGACTGAGAACCTGTGGGGACGTCTACTAAACGTCGATCCTAAGTCGTGTGCAGGACCTCGGTTTTATGGCAGCTAGTCCCGTCCTATCGCGACTACCTCCCAGGGGGCCACGGGACCTCGGTGTGCCCAACAGCACTTTGCAGATCGACAATCAAGAAAACAGCTAATTTTTTCACAAAAAAGTAGACATATGGAATACTTAAACGCATTACTGAAAATGTGCACAACAATATAAAGTTATCTTATAATAACAGAAGTTATATAACAAAAGAGATAACTAAAAAGCTACTGGCACTACTGCCCTGGCGGTCTGGAGGCGCTCCCACCTTCTGCAGGTTCAAGACGGCGCCGGAGGCGTGATGCAACCATTCCCGCTGCCTCCAGGACTCCTTCCTGCGCGGCGGCCGCCGTTGCCCGGATGGGTCCGACCAAAACTGGAGTCAGCTGGATGGAGGGGTCATGGCTCCGGAAGCTGGTGAGGATGTATTCAGCCACTTCCCGAGCAACTATTCGCCCCTCCGTCTCCAGGAGGTCCTGCATCCCGGCCTCCACGTCCTGAAGCCGCCTGGCGGTAGTGTCCAGCAGTTGGAGCGCGGCACCAAACGGAGAAGGGGCCTCCGGCGCTCCGATGGGGTTGGCTCCGAGCTCCTCTAGTAGAGGGTTCACCGCGTTGACCCATCTTGTCAACCGGCCGGTGCCGGCTCGCTGCTCTGCCAAGAGTCCCTCCACCTTGGCCTCCCTCTCCTGGAGCGCGGCCTCGCGTTCCTGGAGCCTCCGGTTCCCGGCTGTCAGCTCCTCCTCCACGGCCTCTTCCCGCTTCTGGAGCTCCTGCAGCTGGGCCACCCCCTCTGCTTCTCGGGCGGCCAGCTCTTCTTCTTTCTTTGCTGCCGCCACCGCCTGATCCGCGAGGACGGCCTGTTGCGCCTCGGCCGTGGCAAACGCCTCCCTCGCCGCGTCTGCCAGCTCCCGGGCGGCCCGCTCCCTGTTCGCCGCCGCCTCCTTCATCCTCTCCACGGCGATCAGCCCCTGGAGAGCCTCTGCTTCCCGCCGAGTGGCCGCCAACTCCCGCTGGCGCGCTGCTGCCTCTCGGTCGCGCACCTGCTCCAGCTCCTCCCGCAGGAGCTCGCGCTCCGCCACGAGTTTGGCGCGCTCCTCGGCGTAGCGGGCGGAGACGGTGTTGATGCGGTCCCCCAGGAGGACCTCCCAGTCGGAGAGCCGCTGGCGCTCCGCCTCCAGCTTCTCCCACTCCCGGCGCATGCCAGCCTCTAGCTCCTGTTGAGCTTGCTGGCATTTGGCTATGAGCCAGGGGAGTGGGACCTCCGCTGTGCTCGGGAGGAGGCGCCTTCCCAGCACCACCTCCGGTTCCTCTTCCTCTGCTGGAGGGGCGGCGCTGCTGGCAATTTCGGCGACTTCCGGTGCCGCTCTCTCTGCTGGCCCCGGTACCGCCGCCTCTATCGCCTCCAGTACAGCCACCTCCAGAGCGGCGACCTCCACCACCTCCGCTGCCTTTGGCGCTGCAGCCTCCACCATGGCAGCGGCCCCCTCTGCTGCTAGCTCAGCAGGAGAGGGCCCGACCTCGACTCCCGGTGCTGTCGCCGGCGCCTCGGTCGTTGCAGCGGACCTGGTGTCCTCCTCCTGGGGGGCGGTTTCGGGTTGTGGTGGTGAGGCGGCCTCTGGCTCCGGGCCCACGGGTCCGGAGGTTTCAGGAGCTGCCACAGGCGGGGGCCCTGCTGGGGTCGGCGTCGGGCCTCCCGGCGCTGGCTGGGGGCCGGCTCCCCCAGTTGGTACGTCTGGGGATTGCGGCCTGCCGAATCACCGGAATAGTTAAGGACCAGAAGCCAAGAGGGATAGTGAAAAAACTCTGGGGAGGATGCTTACGCGTAGTCATACCACTCCCACCTGCACCGTGCCGCTCGGGGGAGTTTCCTCCCTGTTAAGGACCCCCCGGACCCTTGGTGGGGGTCCTCGCCCTTCGAAGCTTCGGGCGGCGGCGACGGGGACTGTGGCCTGATCTCGGTCGGTGGTGGTGGTGTCTCTTCCCGCCGTTCTGGTGGTGGAGGCGGAGGAGTCTGTTGTCTCGGGGCAGGCCGGTGTTGCGGTGGAGGAGGTGCAGCCCTGCTCTGCTCCTCCGCTCCCGCGGTCTTCTGGCGCTTGGGCGCCGGCTCCCCGACCAAGGAGCCATCGCCTCGCTGGAGCCTCCGGGATTTGCTCCCTTCGGGTTGGCAGCTCCGGGCCGGTGCTGGCTCCTGGGCCTCGCCGCGTCCTTCTGCCGGGGCAGCCCCGGCGTGGCCCTTCTGCCGGTGCTCTGGCACCGGCGCCTTCTCTTTCCCTTTCCCGCTGGGGGCCGGACCTCTGGGTCCCGGCCCCCCGGGACTGTCGCTGGAACGTTGCTGGCGGTCCGGCGTGGTGCCAGGGATCTGGAGCCCGCGGTTGGGATCACCCCCCAGTTGCCGGACCGCCAGGCCGCCCTCATCCAGGGTCGGCATTGACGCCAGGACCGACGACCGCAGTGCCTGGTCCTCGCACAGGGCCTTCACCCCGCTCGGGAGGACCAGGGACTCTGGAACAAACGCCTCGCCGGTCATCGCCCGGATCGCCGCCTCCAGCTCCGCTCTGGTGAAGTCGCCGCCGGGCCCGCGCGCGATCCTGCAGCAGTCGTTTAGCCCCGTGTACACGTAGGCCATCCGGGACCGCTGCTGCAGGGGGGCGATTCGCCGCTTCAGGAAGTCGCCCAGCACCATCATGGAGGTCAGGCCGCTCCTAGCCAGCTTCTTGATCCGGCTCAATACCGGGTCGAGCTCCACCGGTATTGTTGGCCTGGCCTTCCACGTGCCCCGATCGCTCTGGGGACCCTCTGCCGGCAGTTCCAGGCGGTCGTGGGGGTCGGTTACCGTGATGACCCAGCCTTCACGCCAGTCCTCCCACTTGGAGCTGGGGAAGGCGGCGATGTAGGCGCCCGCCATCCCGTGCCGGAGCTGGAAGTAATACGCGCCAATCTCGCCGCGCTTCTTCCCGGTCCCAACCAGGGAGTAGAAGTGTTTGAAGATGGTGGTGCAGGGGCGCACCCCCACGAACATCTCCATGAAGTGGGCGAAAACCACCGCGAGGAGAACGGAGTGGGGGGTGAGATGATGAAGTTGGAGGCCAAACTCCTCCAGGAGCAGGAGGAAGAAGGAGGAGATCGGAGGAACCAATCCGCACATAATGTATGAATTGAAGAGGACGAACTCCCCCGCGGCAAGGTCGCGGAGGGGAATCTCGCCGGCCCTGACCTTCCCAGCGTTCGCCGGCGCGGTCCACCCCAGAAGGCGCCGCACCGCGTCCAACTATTCCTGGCTCTGGAAGCGGCGCGGGAAAGGAAGATTGAAGAGCCGGGCGCAAGGAAGCCGATCGCGAGAAGGGATGCGGAGACGAAGGGGCGCTACGGCGTCTGTTGTTGGCAAGAGCGAAAAGGTAGCCGTTCCCTTCGGCGCATACCTTTTATGCAAAAGGCTGCTCCCGCCTTAGCGTCCTGCGGTGACCGAGGAGAAGTCGAGCAGTCGCCTGCGCCGCCTTCCCCTTCCCTCACACTCTATGACCAGTGGGCTCGGGCCCACCAGTCATTGGCGTGGGTGCTGGAGGGTCGTGGGAAGGGCAGAATTCGAACCTCCCGAGCCGCGCGACGGGCTCGAATAAGACAAGAATCTGAACCGTCTGACGCGCACGGTGCGCGCGGAGGACGGGCCCCTCGGGGATCCCGCTACGGGCGAAAGGACATCCATGCCCTTGCCCGGCGGGAACGAGTTGTCCACCCGGCGCGGTGCTGGGATTTGGCCCCACCTGCGGGTTCATCCCTCTCCCGAGGTGGGCCCGGGGGCCTCTGTCGGTACATACAGATAGGGGTACCTCCCGCTAGGGTGTCCAGGTCTTAGGCTTCTCATAATCCATGCTCCCCCTCGCCTTTGGGCCACGTGGCATACAGCCTCCGGGCCTGACAGCTGGGACCGCGGTCTCCGGACCCTCCCCCGAGCTCCATGAGGCCCGGGGTCTCTGCACACCCAGATGGGCGGGAGAGCTCTCGGGTAGCCCCTGCGGACCCAGCCTCCCCTGGGAGGCCCGGGGCCGCCACGTGTGATGACCGGACCATCACAGGCCAGCCCACTCCGACCGGCCTCGGGGGCCCCGGGCCCCTCTTTCCCCGGGAAGGGGTCCGGTGCCGTCATGTGTTGCCCAGCGGGAGGAGCGGAGCTGGCCCCGCCGCGTGCCTGCGGCCTGAGGCCCCTTTGCGGGTCGCCTCCCCACCTACCAGCATTTAATGCGGTAGCTGGGTCGGGCGCGCTAAAGTCAAAAGGTGCGGCCTGCCACTGACACACGGGGCAGGTAAGCTGACACCACGGTAAGCCCGTCTGATCTGAAGGCGGCGCGTCGTATCACCGTGCACAGTGCGCGGGCTCTGTGCTGTCCCGTCACGGCGCTGTGCGCGTGATGATGGCCTGTAATAGGCGAGCCACGGCGTGCGCTGTAACAGTGCATGCGCGACGGGTCAGCACTGCTTCACCGCCTGACAGGAGTTTCCATCCCAACAGTGACAGCACGGCTTCACTGTTGAGCACGCTGCCACCGGACACTGTGCAAGACAAGGCTGTACATGGCCATATCCTGGCTGTGGATACGCACATCAACTTCTCGATAGAGAGGACTACGGAGAGGAGCTCGAGGAGAAGACCTCCTTATCTCTCGTAGAACGGCCCCTGTTGGCCGGGCCACCTGTCGGGGTCCCACACAGTGTAAGCACTCCCCTTGAACTATAAAAGGGAGAGTGCACTCGTTAGAAGACAAGGCTCCAGGTTGCACACACACAAGCTTATGCTGCTTTCCATTCAGGCTCACGCAGCCAATACAACACCAAAGTGGACGTAGGGTATTACGCTCCGGCGGCCCGAACCACTCTAAATCTTCGTGTCCTTCCTGTGTTCATCTCTCCACCGATCGAGCGCTCCTAAGTCTCCTCCAAACCCATCCTTAACTAGTATTAGGCGGGTGCTTTCCGCCACCTGGCTGGAGAATTCCTCCGACAAGTGTTATCTTAGGTAACTAGAGGTGGTTACGTTAGTTTGATTATGCCAGTACAACAATCAATTGACATACAGCCGATGGGGTTATCTAAGTTAGACCTATTTCAAGAATTAGGTGTAACAGAACACTAATATTAAACTAGGTTGGTGAGACCATAAGTGCGGAGTTAGACTAAGGAGGATGTGGTTGAGGGTATGTAACCGGTGAGCATATAGCCGATCTCTCAGCTGATAAATCGGCTGATAACAGTGTGTGGATAAGGATGGGAAAACTAAGGATTGACCGGCCATATTTGACCGCTATGGGAAACAACTGGAATCGACTTAGATTAGTGGATAACAGAACTCTAAGATCGTGTGTGTATCTCCGATATGTTGACTATGTACAGATGATATGCTATCTAAATCGGATGGCTAGTTGATCACTGTGCGCATCGGCATAGCCGATTTGTATTTTTAACAAACTAGTCGACAGTGTGAACATCGGTCGAGCTAATATGTGCGCATGCGTTAGATTTTGTGAATCGGCATAAGTAGCCGATTCCCTATGCCGTACTGGCTGTGCTTAGCTGATAATTACGTTCTCTATTGGATGTACCTATCCGACTATTGACGGGAGTGTTAACCGAAGTAATCAGTGTTGGACTGGTTCGATGATATCGGCAAACAACCGATTGTTGCATAGCCGGCGTGGTTGTCTAGATCGGACCAGGTCGGTTAGGGCACTAGCATCGGATCGGACCGATAGGGTGGTTAACATCGGGCTGAGGGGCTTTTGCCAAAAGGGAAGAAGTCAAAAGGCTTATGGCCGATGGTGTCCTACAGACCCGTAGCCAAAAGGCATATGGCCGATAGGGTCATGCCTATCGAAAATTGGCTGAACTAAGTAGCCGATTGCTAAGCATAGCTACAAAGGTGTATCAACTAAGTAGTCGATACACAAGGTATACTAGGATCTTTACATAGGAAGGGGCTCTGACAAGATTGTAATCAAGACCAAAGCAAAGGTATGAGCATCCATATGAATAAGGGTTAACCAAACATCACATATCTCTAAAAAAAATATGAGCTAACACTACCAAATTTATCAACAATACAACACATGATACACTGCATTAGCACATAAGCAAAACCTAATGGGGAACTTCAGAAATTCATATCTAGATGTCTAACCTACCAAGGATGTTGTTCTTTAACAACTTGAAAAGATTATATAAATGAATTGTAATTCATTGCAATTGGAGCAGTACAACTACAGATATGAATTTAACCCTAACAAGTATAGACAAAAATCTAAAACAAGATTTTTCTACTAACACATACAAAATTATACACATACTGTATAGATCTACTCACAAGGATTCCATAACATCTTCATTTGACATTTTATGATTTTTATATCATTTCCTACGGATTTTATAAGTTAGCTGCTTGGCACACATGAAATAATAAAAGAGTTTCGCAGAGAGGCTCTCGGTTTCTCACCGGCAGTGATGGCGAGTTCCATCTGCTGCAGTTCGTTGCAGTCGTGGCGAGGGACACGACGGGGTCGCCAGATGTGGGGTTGTCGTCGTCATGGTGCTGCTGTTGTGCTTGCGTGAGGGAAACATGCTGACACAGCTAGGAACTCTCCCTCTCCTAATCACTCGCGCACGTACGCAAAGAAGGAGATGCACAGTAATGCCAGCGACGAACGCCCCGATCGCAACGACGGCCAGGAGTCGGCCTCCACGCCATGATCCATAAGACCCGCTCCACGTCGCCATGAGCCAATCGCTCGTCCGGGCAACACGGCCTCACCCATGCAGATCAGCGTCACGTACATCACTTCCCTAACTAACTTTAACCATGGCCACTGAAGCTTCCCTGCAGCTCACGCACGATCCGGTCCACCAGCGCGCTATGACCTGCACTGCCGGACCCGCTCTTGCACCGCGCCTATGCGCATCCACACTGTGCCACGCCAGCACACGCCGCCACCAGCTCGCCCGGCACGCGCACCACAGCCTTCGCGCCCACTCCCGCACCTCGCGTGCTTGCGCCGCGCCGACGGCTCGCGTGTGCCCCTGCGCATCCGCGCGCCTGAGCTGCATCAGCGCCCTTGGCCGCGCCGCTCGCCCTCACCACTGCTGTTCTGCGCGCCAGCGCTCTCCACCTTGGGTCCCACCGGCACGCCTGCCGCTTGGGCCGCGGCCGCCTGCCGCTTGGGCCGCGCTCACACCTGCGGCCGTACCGAACCGCGCCTGCTCGGCCTCCACTTGCTCGCGCCACGCACGCCTGCATGCCCGCGAGCCGCTCCTGGGCCTGCTGCTCGCCCGCCTACCGCGACGCCCGCGCGCGTGCTCCCGAACAACCGCGCTGAGCCAGCGCCTCCGCACGCCCGCTGCCGCGTTCCCCGCTCCTGTACGCCGCGCCGAGCCGGGCTGCCGCCGTGCCTGCGCCGGCTCGCTCCCACGCGGGCCTATCCGCGCCGTACGCCGCTCCGTCCTGGCCCCCCCACGCGCCAGCCACGCGGCCTCAGCGCCCGACCGAGCCGCCGCTCGCTCCACCAGCGCTGCTCGCGCGCGCACACGCCGCCTGCCGCCGCGCGCCTCCGCCAGGGGCCCGCTCAGGCCCCCCTGGATCCACCCTGCTCGCTCAGGCCGCACGCCTGGAGCCCGAGCGCCTGGACCTGTGCCACTGGAACTGAGCAGAAGGAGAGAGGGAAAGGAGCAGAGAGGGAGAGGATCGGCTGGTGGATAAGGGTGGAGCAGAGAAAAATGTGCTGCCGGTGAGGAAGAGGAGGAAGGGAGGCAGGGGAAGTACACTGCGCGGGGAGAGGATAAGGCCACGGTGGAGGAGGTGGAGAGGGTGGAGGAGCAGCACAACTGCCTGTGGAGGAAGACGCGTGGATTTTTGGCAGCAGGAGGTGGCAAGAACGGCGGTAAAGCGGTGAGCTGCAGAACGTAGAAACAGAGGAACGCCAGAGGAGGAAGAGAAAGGGGATTTCCCAAGGAATGGTTTGTAAATTTAGAAATTTACAGGGACCTCTTGGTAAAGACAAGTTTAACCACTCTTCTAGAGCTCAAACAAAAATGTGGCCAAAATGAAAGTTGTATAACTTTTCAAGTTCTACAACTTTGTTTTAGGGTTTGAACTCCAAAACTCAAAGTATGAAGTTTTATCTTAAGACTTGGACTAAATTTGAATTTTATAAAATCTTTGTCCTTGTTAGGGTAAATTACATATAACCTTGGGCCTGTTTGCAAGATGCTATGTAAGTCATGATTACTTACATTATTACCCTTTGGTCTCTAGTAATTTTGGAAAGTTACTTTTGTAAATCACCTATTCTGCATAAAAGGACTTGTACTTTTATAAAATTACATAAATACCCTTTTTTTTTACTTGCACTTTAAATTTTTAAAAGTTTCACACAAACACACAAAAGTTTTACACTAACAAGCATACACTTCACACTATCAAATTATAAGCCTAGCTTACAGACACATGAACTGTCACACTAAAAGGCTTTGATTTTGATGTAAGTAAAGTTGAGCAGATATTCGACTTGCTTTTGAAGGAAAAGCAGCTGAAGTTCCTTGAAGGTTTCAAGATCCCAACAGCCCAGGAGCTCCAGGGGAGGTCATACTGTAAGTGGCATAATTCTTTCACCCACGGCACCAATGACTGCAAGAAACTCCGGCGACAGATATAATCGGCCATTGAACAAGGCTGATTAATTTTAGGACAGTATGCCATGAAGGTCGATACTCAACCGTACCTGAACGTAAATATGGTGGAAGGGTATGACCGATCAATGCGTCGTCAGCTGGATTTCATGTTCGGTATCAACATGGCAAGGCATGCATCACGTCAGCATACGAGGCAAGAGGCCGATTCCCGCGATCGGCCCCAAAAAGAAGAAAGAGGCTACATCACCGAAGAACAGGTCAGGCATGTCAGAAATCAACAGCCGGTTTCTTCTCATCTTCTGAGAAAATACCAGTATCAGTATCAACAGCGTCTCCAACGCGAGACCGAAGAAGAAGAGTATGAGCGACGCACTAGGAAACGCCTCAGGAAGCGAGAGGATACACGAGATCATTGGCATTGCTCGTTCTTCAAATATTGTTGGGATTCCGGTATGAAAAGACTACCTACCCTTGAGGATTGTCCAGAATGCAATTCTCAGAAGCCAGATACAAGAAGCGCCTCGGTTTTTCAGCGTTTGGGACCAGGGCAACCCCGCCATGAACAAAACAAGTCAACACATACAGCGGGAGATTCAGAAGGTGAGGAGGACAAGTATCACCGACCACGCTGGTGTCCTGATGGGCTCAACCGGTCCCAAAAGCGGAGGGTACAGCAGCTGCACAGCCTGGAAGAAGCCGAGGCCCAATACTTAGAAACATTAAGGAAGGCGCGGCCAGATTTGGCGGAAAAGGTCCACAACTCTCGAAAAGCAGAGAGCTCTTCCAAGAAGGTATGGCGACCCAAGAAGTCCAAAGCCGATGTGAAAACATCGGCTGATGCACACATGGTGTTCGTTCTTCCTGTAGAGTTTCATGCACCAAGACATGAGGAGGTGCCAGTGGCTCAACTTGACTTAGGGCTACGACCAGTCATTTTCGAGAAGCCCCGAGAAAAGAATTACAGGCACCTAAAGGCGTTATATCTCAAGGGGTATATAAACGGCCAGCCTGTCAGCAGGATGCTAGTCGATATAGGAGCAGCAGTTAATATAATGCCGTATTCAGTGCTGCGCAAGTTGGGGCATTCTGTTGGGGACTTGATCAAAACCAATATCACGCTAAGTGACTTCAACGGACAAACTTCAGAGGCACAAGGAGTCCTCGGCGTGGATCTGACGGTAGGAGGTAAAACCGTCCCTACGTCATTTTTTGTGGTCAACAGCAAGGGATCATACACCGTTCTGCTTGGGAGAGATTGGATTCATGCCAATTGATGTATCCCATCCACAATGCACCAGTGTCTGATTCAATGGGACGGAGATGAAGTAGAAGTGGTCCACGCGGATGACTCTGTTGAAGTTTCACATGCTGCCATGAGTGTCTGGGACGCAGAGGACCAGGAACCGATCTCAGGGATCAGCTTGGAGGGCTGCGACCATGTGGAAGCTACAAAAAACGGGGTGAGGCTGGTCTTATCCACTGGCCTTATGGAGTAGATTGGAAAGGAACCGGAAAGGCCGATCCCTGCGATCGGCCCCCAAAAAATAAAATTGAGTTGTTTTTGTTATCCCTGTTACATTGTTATAATGATCGCAAAGAGGCCTGCTCGAGCAGCCGGCCATGTAATTGTAAGATAATACGTATTAATGCAAAAAACAAGTCGGCCAATCCCTACGATCGGCCAAATCCTTCTCTGTCATATTCTTTGTTTATTTGCAGTATCGACTTGATGGATGAAGGGAAGCTAGGATACGGGTTTACATTTGCTGACGAGCTGGAAGAAGTCGATATTGGTCCTGGGGATAAGCCACGGCCAACATTTATCAGCAAGAAGTTAAATCCGGAGTTGTGAGAGGCGATGATAATACTACTGAGAGAACATACGGATTGTTTTGCCTGGGATTACACAAAGATGCCCGGGTTGGATAGAAGTATTGTTGAACATCGACTCCCTCTTAAGCCAGGATTTCGGCCGTTCTAGCAACGAGCACGACAAATGAAGGCCGAAGTCCTAGAAGAAGTCAAGAAAGAAGTCGAGAAGATGATAACAACAGGCTTCATCAGGCCATGCAGGTATGCCGAATGGATTTCCAGTATTGTGTCTGTACAGAAGAAGGACGGACGATGGAGAGTCTATGTAGATTTCAGAGATCTTAACAGAGCCACACCAAAAGATGAGTATCTGATGCCAGTTGCGGAAACGTTGATCAATGCAGCTGCTGGTCATAAGATATTGAGTTTTATGGATGGCAACGCTGGTTATAACCAGATTTTTATGGCTCCAGAAGATATTCACAAGACTGCATTCAGAGTACCAGGTGCAGTGGGATTATTCGAGTACGTGGTCATGACTTTTGGGCTCAAAAATGCTGGTGCTACATATCAACGAGCCATGAACTATATGTTTTATGATTTGATCGGCAAGCTGGTGGAGATTTATATTGATGACGTGGTGGTGAAATCTGCATCAGCTGAAGGACATTTAGGAGATCTACGGTGAATTCTGGAACGAACTAGGAAGTTCGGGCTTAGAATGAATCCTAAGAAGTGTGCCTTTGGTGTATCAGCCGGTCAGTTCCTGGGTTTTTTGGTTCATGAACGGGGAATTGAGATCGGCCTAAAAAGTCAAGAAGCTGTAAGAACAATGGTGCCACCTACTACAAAGAAGGAGCTCCAACAACTCATTGGCAAGATCAATTTTGTTAGGAGATTCATCTCCAATCTGTCAGGAAGAATTGAGCCATTCATGGAGTTGGTGAAAATTAAAGCCAATGACGAGTTCCGCTGGGGGCAGAGCAACAACAGGCGTTCAAAGAAATCAAAGAATATTTATCCAAGCCGCCTGTGTTAGTCCCACCCCAGCAGGGTAAGCCATTTTATGTTTATCTGTCAGTGGGTGATACTTCCATTGCTTTGGTCATCGTACAAGTGCAGGATGGCAAAGAGAGAGTTGTTTTTTATCTCAGTAGGAGGATGCTAGATGCAGAGACAAGGTACCCTAAAATTGAGAAACTATGCCTTTGTCTATTCTTTACCTGTACAAAGCTCCGTCATATCCTGCTTTCTGCCGAGACAATTGTCATCTGCAAATCAGATGTTATCAAGCATATGCTGTCGGCCCCGGTGTTGAAAGGCCGACTCGGTAAGTGGATGTTCGCTTTGTCAGAATTTGATATCCGGTACCAGCTTGTGAAAGCAGTCAAAGGGCAGGCACTGGCTGACCTCGTTGTGGAAAGGACTAGCTTAGACATGGCGGCGCTTTTCATCTGCGCACGGGCAATGTTTTTTGATGGGTCGGTCTATGGAGATGGTTCTGGCATAGGTATCTTGCTCGTCTCGCCTTGGGGGGCAACATATTCCTTTTCAATCAGATTGCCAAGACCTTGTACCAATAATCTAGCCGAGTATGAAGCAGTGCACAAAGGTATGGAGTTACTTCTCGAAGCTAGAGCAGAAGCAGTAGAAGTTTTTGGGGATTCAAAGCTGGTCATCTCTTAGCTCACGGAGACATACCGATGTGAGTGTGAGTTGTTGTTTCCCTTGTGGAGACAATGCCAGGAGCTAATGGCCCAATTCAGATATATAAACTTCTACTGGATACCAAGGGTGCAAAATTCTGAGGCCAAGATCATGGCTTCCGGTTACAAGGACACGGCGGATGGAGCTGATTTTCCAATAAACCTGCTGGATCAGGGAGATTGGAGAGCCGATATCTTCAAATACTTGAAGGATCCGACTCGGGGGGGCACCTAAGAAGATACGCTACAGAGCCATGAAGTATGTTCTGATAGGGGACGACTTGTTCTACAGGACTCTGGAAGGATTACTGCTTAAGTGCTTAGGGCCGATTGAATCCAATCGGCTTCTACATGAAGTCCATGAAGGAACATGTGGTACTCATCAATCAGCCCACAAGATGAAGTGGTTGATCAGGCGCTCGAGATATTATTGGCCTGATATGCTGGAAGATTGCTTCAAGTATTATAAAGGATGCCAGGCCTGTCAGAGGTTTGGAAAAAATACAAATAGTACCAGCATCAGCAATGAACCCTATCATCAAACCTTGGCCATTCAAGGGCTGGGGCATGGACATGATCGGTAAGATTAATCCTCCATCGAGTAAGGGCCATCAATTTATTTTGGCCATCACAGATTATTTTACCAAATGGGTAGAGGCTGTTCCTATGAGGTCAGTAACGTCGGGGGACGTCATCAACTTCTTCAAAGAACATGTTATTCATAGATTTGGGATTCCTCAGACATTACAATAGATGAAGGGTCAGTGTTTATATCTGATGAATTCAAAAGGTTTGCTGCCGACATGGGGATTAAATTGATCAGGTCGTCTCCATACTATGCCCAAGCAAATGGACAAGCCGAAGCGTCCAATCAGAGCTTGATCAAGCTAATCAAAAGGAAGATTGATGAATATCCACGGTGTTGGCATGAAGTATTATCGGAAGCGTTATGGGCTTATCGCGTATCATGCCATGGTGCAACAAAAACTTCAGCATATCATTTAGTATATGGGCAGGAGGCCGTATTGCCATGGGAAATTATGGCTGGTTCAAGACGGATAGAGTTTCAGAATGAGTTAACTGCTGAAGAATATGCAGCACTAATGAGCGACAATGTGGAAGACATTACAGAACTCAGGCTTTGGTCGCTGGAAAAGATCAAAGAAAATAAGGCCAAGGTAGCCCGCGCGTACAACAAGAAGGTTAAACCGTAGGAATTTCAAGTTGGGGATTTAGTGCGGGAAGCAGTGCTACCATTGGGGACTAAGGATGCGGCATATGGTAAATGGTCTTCGAATTGGCACGGGCCTTATAGAGTTGATCAAGTTCTGCTAGGGAATGCATACATGCTCGAAGAATTGGATGGGGTGAAATTTCCGGTGGCTGTCAATGGTCAGCATCTCAAGAAATATTTCCTGAGCATGTGGGAAGATGAGTAATGAAGCCGATGTATGGCCACAGGCTGTGGATTAACCCAATTAGGGTATTTATGAGGGAAGCCGATGTGATACATCGGGCTACAAGTGGATATAGTCGAGTACTTTGTGACACCTCAAGTTGGCTTGATCGGTGTCTCGTGGTATACTAGACTGCAGGTTAGCATCTATCGGGTACTTTGGAAGCCGGTGCAATGCATCAGGCTGTAAGGTGGGACGAGATAAGCAAGCCAGATCTGTAAAGAAAAAAGCAGCGCCAGTCCGTGCATAGGGCTGAAGGTTGAACAGCCGATGTTAAACCATCGACTTTAGGAGTAATAATCGGGCCTTGCAAATCCTGGGTCTCGATAAAAGTAGAGAGGATGATTGCAGATGTCTCTTGATCTTAAAAGAACATGTTCGACTTCTTTGCGGGGTTTTTGGGGTTCTCATATTTTTTGGCCTGATTGGAGATCGAGATTTAACAGCAGGCAAAGAAGTCGACTACGGAGTACTCTTATTATTAATGAGATCATGTGAAGGGTATTCGAGTTCTTGGGATTTTTTATCTCTTGTTATTAACGAGATCATTTGAAGGGTACTCGAGTTCTTGGGTTTTTCTTATCCAGAATAAAGAAAGTTTGAGATTGGAGTCGGCAATTCAGGAAAAGAGGCCGATGCGATGCCATTGGACTTTTAAAAATTGGATTTTTAAACACTGGATCACTGAAACAAAAGAGTTCATTTACAAGAAATTATGGCAAAAGAAGCCGATCTACCGGCTATGCGCACGACGGAGGAAGACCCTATGAACTACCACCAGTAAGTCCCTAAGATCTTGCGGCGTTTGTACGGAGGGGACACGCTGGTGTCATTGCCGCTGCTGCCATCATTGCCGCTGGTGCTGTTGCCATTGCCACCATCATCGCTGGTATCGTCGCTGGCATCCCCGGTGTCTTCTGAAGTCGACGATCCACCACGCAAGAATCCTCCTGCTACTGAGTCGTCATTGGTGGAAGTCTCCTTGGCATCTTCTTCTGAGAAAGAGAGGAAGTCATCATCCTAGGAATCTTCATCGCCGTCTTCATCCAGATCCCCATTAAGGAGAATCTGGAGGTCTTCATCATCGGTCAGGGGCTCATCGTCCTCTGACCAAGTGCTGTAGTCCCACTCCTCTGCGTCCCAATGCAGAGGAGCGTGAGCTTCATACGAAGCTATTGGATCGGACTCCAGCATCGCCTCTCTGGAGGTGTTGGAGTCAGGGGAAGTGATGGAGATTATGGAAGAAGACAAAGGCGAATTGGAGGAAACAGAGGAAAGAGAAGCCATTGTCAAGGGATGCAGAGTGTGCTGACGCGACTAATGCACGGGGGAAGAAGATGGGTAGAAACAAATCCGCCGATAATAGTTTATAAAGGCAGAGATGGAAGGCGAAGCGGCGTTATCGCAATTCCCGAGGAAGAAGTCGAAAGGTCGTGTCCAACGGCATTGGAAGGCAGCGCGCGCGTACAGGCCTCTGTGCAAACGTGTCAAGGGCCAGGGTGGCCGTGTATCTAAGGATAGTTTAAAAATAGTAAGTTAGAGATTGTGTTGTAATCAGCTAGGGTTAGTTAGAAAAAATCAAGTCTCCGGACTATAAATATGTATCGTGAGATTCAATAAAGGCAGAATCAATCATTCACAACAAACTCTCGGCGCATCACCACCCCTTCCCAAGGGATTTTTCTAGGTAATCGTCATGCTGCTCCCATCATGTTCCACATGATCGGAGCAGTGTTGCTTTTATCTGTTTATCATTGTGTTTCTCGTACTGAAGCGTTTTTGATGGCGAGCAACACTAGTTATCTTAAACGATTATGATGCTGCATTGGTTTAGAATAATAAATCCATGTTTTGCTTGCTGCTCGCAATCGTTTAGCTGCTCTTGTACGCGATCTCGGGTGCAAGGGCAGCGCCTTGTTCTGTTATCGCTTAGTAGATCTAATCTGTTATGGTAGTTCTTTGTGTTACAAGAAATTGGTTTAATATCTGTATGATTAGGCTTCAAACGGGTTGAATGTTCCGGCTGCATGTTTGGTGCCTCATGGTAACCTGACGAGGGATTGTTCCGGGAATCGACTTGTTAAGTTGGTTTTTAGGCCTCTTTTCGGGTTAGCATGTTGTTATCTTTCATGTTCGTTAGGCTCAACCACGCGTAGGATGTTCCGGTCATACGATGAAAACTCTTACCGTCGCAGATTGGGTTGGCTTGGCAATTACAGAATATGCTTTTATTCTCCTATCGGATTCATATAAAGTGTTCATATATTTAGTAGATCCGATCTATTAAATGTAGCAATCGGCTTCTTTCAGCCGATTCTGAAAGGTACCCAAAGGTCCGATCTAATACAATGATTCCATCGGCTTCTTCGGCTGATCTGGGGGTCGTTGTCATAGCCGATCACGGCTCGAACTAATGTTTAATTTGGCTGTGTACGCAGGAAAATAGCTGACGAACGGTTTCTACACCTTCCTGATCAGGTATAGGTCAGGTGGCACGCCTAGCACTTCACCAAGCCAGGGCGTGTGCTGGATTTCTAGGCCGTTGACCGAGGGACCGGGACCCACCAGCAGTCCCGGAAGCCTCCCGGCTCCTCGTGTTGCCTGTCGCTGCTCGCCGATGGGTTTTGACGGACAACAGTATGACCGTAGGAGCTCGTTGCGTTCCTGTTTACACTGAGCAAGGTCATGGCGAGTACCTGCGCGGGTGATCACCCCCTAGAAGTTGTCAACGAAGACTTTCTTGAGCCCATCCCAGGAGTCGATCGAGTTGTTGCTGAGGTTCTCCAGCCATGTGAGCGGTGCAGGGTCCAAAGCCATCGGGAAGTAGATGACCTAGGTGGAGTTGGAGCCTCCTGCGACTTCTATGGCGGTAGAGTAACATCGTAGCCATTGTTGAGGAGCTTGTTTGCCATCGTACTTGGTGATCCCAATTGGCTTAAAGCCCTCAGGGTACTTGTAACTGTTGAACCGTGCTGTGAACGCTGAAAAACGATCACTACAGTCGGTAGCCTCTGGATCGGCTACTTCATGCTCTCTGCGTCTGGAATCAATTATAGATCGCGCATCGCGTCCTTCTTTGATTTTCTAGCGCAGGTCTTCTTGAGGATTCTGATGGTTGGGATAATTAGGTTGTTGCGGGTTGCCTCCTAGAGGTGGTTGCTGCCTCCCGCTAGTGGCCTTACTTCCACGAGCGTTGTCGTTGTTATTGCTTCGTTGATGTCGAGGATGGTCGCCTGCCGTTCGACTGATAGCCTGGCCGCGGCTTTCACCCATGTGTTCTTCTCCGATGGCTGACGCCGGGTTTTGTTGATCGAGTTGGATCCATGCTCTCTGCGTGTAGCGAAGTGCTTGGCACAGGTTTGGATCGTTGCTGCGTTCGAGTATGATTGTTACCCGGGCGATGTTAGCCACGGGGGTTCCGAAGCCCCGCTCGCTCACGACTGCGAATTCCACGTCCAGTTCACGATGCATAGATCGTATGCGCTCGTTGACCCTCCTTCGCCGGGTTGCGCCGGCTCTGTTCCTGGCCCTTCGTGCCTCACACTCGGTGTCGTTTTCTTCACTGGTGTTGGCTGTGGCCTCGTCTTTGGATATCATGTCAAGTGTTTCATTGGGTGAGATGCCATTGTCCTCCCCCTCTTCTGCCATCAACACTTGGCATGATATGAGTTTGTGCTCATATCATGCCAAGTGTTGATGGCAGAAGAGGCTTCTAAACAATTTCTTGATTCAATTTACCCCCTAAACTATGTCTTTTGATCCAATTCACATCATAATAAGATTTATCTTTTTTATTTATCCATATAAATGTGAAAAAATAAACTTTGCAGATGATAGCAGACATGGTAACATATTTTAGAAAAATATGTCATGAATTTTTCATCATTATTTTTCCTTATAATTTTGTTGGAAAAATAATGATGAAAATTGGGTGTGACACTTGCTTTATAAACAAATGCCGCTCGGAACAAGATAATTATGAGGATTTCCCATAAGACTTAGAGGTTTTCTAGGCGTACGTCGCCCAATTATATGTCTATGAAGATTGAGTTTTATCAGACCCGAGCCCACGGGACTATGCACATAGCGTACATTTTCTAGGATAGGGATGGGACATGGCCTACATCCTATATTTGTTGTAACTACTCATAGCGTATTAGGACTACTCATACAGTAGTAAAACCAGTCGGAGATGATAGGAAACTACTCGAAAAGTACTTGGTTAGGACTCCTGGGCTTGCATCCGACTAGAACTTCCGTGTAACCCTATCCCCCCAGACTATATAAGGGCAGACAGCGACCTCCTCCAAACAGGAGATCACCCGATCATCACCTAAGGCAATACAAACAACACAGGATGTAGGGTATTACGCTCTCGGCAGACCAAATCTGTCTAAACCTTGTGTTCCTTGCACCTTTGAGTTTCTGATCTCGGCGACACCCTACCAACAAACTCACCACCTCAGGGGTATCCCTCGGTGGGCGTGGCGGTAAAACATCGACAGCTGGTGCGCTAGGTAGGGCTGTTCATCAAGCATCCACCGGAGAACTTGATGGCATCCTTCAAATTCACCAGCGCCGTGCTCGATGAGGGCACAACTTTGGACTTCGGCTCCTGGATCTGCGTTGCCAACGGTTTGGATGGTTTCAATAGACACCTAGTCGACTCCGAGAAGCCGATGGCCTCAACATCAACTCAACACGGCGATATCGACGAGTTCGTCGACAACCTCGACGAGTTGCTACTCACCGATCTGGTCCTGCAGATCAGAAAGATGTCTGCTTTTGACGCGACTTCCACTCATGATGCACCAGAACTAGTTGGATCGGACTCAAACCGATCTGAGGGGACCACACAATCTAAGTCCCTCTCTGACTTGGAGGAGGACTTACATCTACTACTCAAGCTTAAGGACGCGGGAGCCACCGCTTGACAGGGTGCCACCATTTTCGACAACTACTCAGACTCCAATGAAGAGTACTCATCATTCAGTACCACACCTTCGAGCTAGATCCGAGGAGGTCTCGGAGATGAGGGAGCCACCGTTCGTCGGGGGGGCGCTCTTGAAAACCAATCGCAACCTTATGACTACTCCAAATCATCTTTGGGCAATCATATGGGTCTAACCATAACATCTACATCGCAAGGCCATTTTGAGTACTGGAAGGGCTTAAAGCCCTCTAAACTACTCAATTACGACTCCCACCTTGTGGCCTTCATGTAGGAACAACACTTTTAGGAGGGCAAACCTCTCTCTCCCGGCACGGAAGAGGGAGACGGTAGCACAGAGGTACTCGAGTACAGCCATACAGCTCATAACTCGTCGGATCATCAAGTCTACATGGCCTCCCTTTGCAACGCGGATGATGATGACCTGGGTCTCGAGTACGATGACAAACAACTAGTGGACGTGTCTTGCAATGAGCCCACAGCAGATTCTGTCGGTGTTTTACCGCCTGGGTATACCCCAAGTGGTAAGTTTTAGGTAGGGTGACGCCGAGATTAGGAACTCGAAGGTGCAAGCAACACAAGGTTTAGAAAGGTTCGGGTCGCGACGTGCGTAATACCCTACATCCTGTTTGGTGGTTTGTATTGCCTTGGGTGTTGATGTTATGTTTTGAGGGGGTCCCTACCTGCCCTTATATATCCGAGAGGACAGGGTTACATGAATCCTAGTCCGACATTAGCCTAGGAATCATACTCGAGTACAACTCGAGATGTTTCCTTCTGTACCGGCTAGTCCTACTTTGCATGCTAGTAGAGTACAACATAGATAAGGTATAGGACATGTCCTATCCCCTAATCCTGTATGAACTATGTTATGTACACAGTCCCGTTGTCCCAGGTCTAACAAGCCCCCGAGCTCTTCATAGCTGAGTACTGCAGGCTCCTCGAGTACTTCTAAAGTAGTCTTTGGCTTCTTCTAAAGCTCCGTCTTGAAGTTCTTCTTTGAGTAGTTCCTTGGCTGCATCGAATCTATGAGGTGCTCATGCCTCGAATTACTTCTTTGGTATGGTGTGCGATGAAAAATTGCACTCCACATGGAGTAGCCCCCAAGCCTTAGGTTGAATCAAAGAATCAGGCTGAGGGTCACAGTAGTCTTGAATCTTCCTTACTTACTTTTCGAATAAATTTGAAAAATAAATAGTCGATGCCGCGTATCCTGCAGCCCCCGAGTCTTGAATCCAAATCTCTCAGGTTTGGAAAAAAAGGATCCAAAAGTCGTGCCATGCAGTGAAAAAATCCCTTGGGAGATAATTGGTGTGATGATACAGATGATGGAAGTTAGATTTGAAATTCGAAAAACCCCTTTTTTCGGGACAATTAACCCTGAAAAAATAATTAATCAAATAAGTTATCTAAAAATCCACAAAATGACCCCTCATCTTCCGAATATTCCCCGAGACGACTCTTCAACTTCGGAATAGTAAATCTTTATCCGACTGCTGGCTATTTAACCCCGCGGTAACTTAAGGTAAAATCCGTGCTTCCAATCTTCAATCTAGGTAATAAGGGATATAAACACTAAACTGTAGTGTGAAATAGACATGTTTGATGTGGGTAGTACAAAGGGGTAGGGGTATATTTGTAATTTCTATGCAATATAGGTCTTTAAGTGCAAGATGTGTGGATTGGGAGGTAGCCTTGAAACATAAGAGAAATATAATATTAAGTGTTAAATTTATGTTATTATAAGGAAGATAAGCCCTTAAGTAAGAATAGGGACCTATTTGTAAATAAACATAAACTATAGGGTCTTCTGTGTAAATAGTTGTGGAATAAAAGTAACTTTCATGTTTACTTGAGGGTCTATCTGTAAAAGTACTTGTCATCATGACATTTCATGAATATTTGCATATATATCAAAGATTTGATCAAAACCTTGTTTGGTAAGGACAGGAGTAATTTAAATTTTACCTTGTTCAAAATTTAACAAGTCATGCTGCAAAATTTGAGTTCTAAAGCAAGTTTGTAGAGCTTAAAAAACTCTACAACTTTCATTTTGGACTTTTCCTCATTTGATCTTTAGATCAGTGAGAATTTTTAGTTTACTGAGAGACCCCTGAACTTTCTAAGTTTTCCAAATCAGTCCTTGGACTTCTCCCCTCTTCTTCTACCTCTAGACACCCTCTGCTCCCTCTGCTTCCCGCTCTGCCGCCGGCGCAGGACCTCCCCCCTGGCCGCCGCTCTGCCGTCGACGCCGCAGCCTACCTCCTGCTCTCCTCCTCCCCACGCGTCACCGTGATCTTGATCGCCGCTGTAGCTTTCCTTCGCTGTCCCGCTCCCAGCGCGCCACGGCTCCCCCGAGCCTCTGCCAGCCGCCACCTCATCGCCGCCGAGGTAAACCACCACAGAGCGTTAACCCTCTGCCTCTCGCGCGCAACAGCACCACGCCAACCTTTACATCCCATTCCTTCAGTCACTTGACCAATACTCGAGCACCTGATCTGAATTCCGCCGCCGCCTCTCCTCTTCTACTCCGGCCACGATCGGCATTGCCGTGGGCAGCCGCCACCAGGCATCCCTCGCCCCAATCAACCCCCGTGTGAGTTTCCCTGTGCCTCACTCATGCCTGTTGACCTCCTGTTGCTCTTCAATTGCAGCCAGAGCTTCGCCTCCGACGAGCGCCGCCGTCGCCGCCTTCGCCTCACCGTGGGCAGCACTCTCCGAGCTTTCCCCTGCCACCACGACTCCCTAGCCAGCACCACATCACCACCGTGAAGCTTTACAACCACTTCGAGGGGTCCCTAGTGCCCTACATCAACCTCCCAATGATCCCCGGCATCCATCCTCGCCGCCGCCGCCACTGCCCTCGTCGATTGCCTCTAATCCGACGCATACTCTTCCAATGGTTTGCGTCAACAGCTTCCTCACGACCTGCTGAAGCTATTGCGCTGCTCCTCCACCAACGCCGGTCACCGAAGCCTCGCCGTTGATAGTGACTCTCCGCCGCCACCTCGGGTTCTCTTCGGAATCCGCTCTTCCGACCACTACAGTCCTCGACACGTAGTGCGTTCAAACCGCCGTGAGCTCCTGAGTTTTTCCCCTCCCCTCGGACCTTGCCGCCGGTGACCTCCTCGTCGGAACACGGCCATCCCCTCTCCGCCTTTCTCCTATTTCCAATCAAGGACTTCGGGTTAGAAGAGGCAGAAGCCCAGGGGGCTATCTGCAAAGTCCTAGACTCACATGAATAGTGCTGTTTAGGGACCTCTGTGTAAACGTTGGTGTTATTTCATGTGAGTAGTGCTGCTGGCTTGTAAATTCAATAGAAAATTGTAGGAAATTCCAAAATTGCAAAACAAATTTTGTTAGAAACTAAATTTTAAAATCTACAACTTTTGTTGAATGAGTTTGGTTTGACACTGAGTATTTTTGAGTCTATTTTAAATCTAAGATAAGGGAGTATAATGTCCATAGCTCCTACATATTAACTTTGTTAATCTTGATTTTTGGTATACAATTTCTATAGATTATAAATGAATTGATGTGGAATTTTCAAACCTAATTTTGTTTTGTAACTTAAATTCTTTTAAGTTGAACAATTCAATTTGTTTTATAATAGAATTAGCTAAGCATATCCATTAAAGCTTAAATAATTAGATCTCTTGGTCATAATCTATTAAGTATGCAGTTGATCTATGTTTAAATTTTCAAAACTTTATAACTTTATTTACCCAAGGTTTACATTCAAATTTGAATTTGAATCTAAACTTGAAATATTTTAATTCTTGTCTTCAATTAAATCCATGCTATAGTCATAAGTTGAATGTAAATGATAATTCAAGGCTAAAACCCTTTTTGGTTTCATGAGTTCTTGAATATTACCTTTTAATTGTAACTTTGTTATGAAATAAGATAAAAGAGTGTGCATTCTTTAATTTTATATTCTTGCATATCATGTAGATCCGTTTACTCTCGCCGACGGTGACTACGAGCTAATCTCGGATCCAGCCATAGAAGTTTCCGAAGACCCCGAGAGCACCGTCAAAAGTCTAACTGAAGCTCAGAACCAAAGTTCGGAAAACCTTGACGCTACTGCCCCCAACTCTATGCAAGAAGGCAAGCCCCGAACATAACCCACTATTTTATTTACACTGCAATCTATATCTATTTATCGCTATCTATGCATTATGTTCATAGGAATTGTATGAGAAACCCTAGTTGCATTTCCCTAGGAACCAATGTATTGAATATTAGCATTTGAGTCCGACTAGCTGCTATGCTAATAGAACCGGTAGAAGTCGGGTGATTCCCTGTCACTCGCACGATATAAGAGTTATAATGTTTACATTCCTGTAATCACTATAAGGATGACGGACGGGAGTTTTATGAGGTATCATGGTTGAGATGATACCCCGTCTGTGTTGTTGAATCTGATAAGGTCGCAGCGTGTGGTAGTGCGGGTTAAGTGTTTGAAAGTACTAACCACATGCCGCGAAATATGGTAAGCAGTAAGCCTAGTAACCAATCGGCCCGAGGAGTGGACATACCTCCCACCACTCGTCTTGCTTCTTCTGGTTACTTATTTCGACATGTGGGAATACGTGTTGCAAGGGCAACCAGGAGTACGGACATGTAGTCCCGCTACAGGCGTACGTCCTGCACTTTGGAAGTGCGTATGGTCCTGCAGTCGCTTGTGGTGGACCTGATCCACGAGTCAGAATGAAAGGCAAACGGTTGCTTCAGAACGACTCTTTGGTGTTCCAAGCGTGTGAGTTAGATTTACCTTGCAAGGTTGAATTCGATTCAGAATCGTCCGCTTCTCACGAAGATTGAGACTGCTTGATCCCTTTACCACATAGAGTAACAAGAGAAATTTCATGATTATCAAGAATGATGTTTGACCAAAGATTATACCATGCTTGCTTAGATATAGGTGCCTACCTAGAATGGATAATCAACTAGAACCTGAAAGCTAAAAATTGAAAATAAGGATCTACTCTTTGTTGCTTTTCAGCTGAAAACTAAACCCAGAACCATTACAAGCCTTCATAAGTCTAGTTACATGGCTATGTATACCATGAACAGGTAAGCCTTGCTGAGTATTAGAATACTCAGCCTTGCCTTATAACTTTTGTTCAGGTAATCCTCCTGACGACTCAGCTCTGCCTGTACCGTGGCCCTATCCTCTGCCTGATGGTTGGTTCGTGGAGTGGGACCCGTCCCCAGCCAACGCAGACCCCTCCGAGTGATGTCATGCAAGGGCAAGCATGACATCTGCACTGACGACGTGTACAATGCCGTACTTTAAACTCCGCTGCATGACCTGAAACTTATGTCTGTTTTGTAATAATTCCCCTGGTTGGGAAAGTTATGTCACTTTTAAATACTCATGTAATATATCTGTCTGTGATGTAAAATGTGCTGGCATTTGTATCTCTGGACTCGCCTTCGTGCGGGGTACCTTGTTTGATCCTGCATTCAGTGGTTTTTCGGGACATTACCCGACAGGCCAAGGGATTATACCGTTTGAAGCACATTGGAGCCCACAGAAGTGGACTCACGTACTTGAACCGGTGTAATTCGAGTTGGTTCTGCCACAGCTGGTATCAGAGCTAACAAGTGTACACTGGAGATGTGAAGTGCCTTAAAAATACTTTCGGTAAAAAAAATTTTGGCCAACAAAGTATGTTGCAAAAGTACGTTGGATTCGTTAAGACTGTGCCTAGTACGTAAAGCCCTAGGGTGATGTTTAAAGGGAAAGTAGAGGTGGCTGTAATATATATATATAACTCTAACTCCCAGCATTACTTTTCTGTCAAAACTTAAATTCATGCACAATCCAACTTTAATTTCTATAACGACACCTTTGATGATGAGGTAAGAAGGTAAGGATCCTCATCCAACTGAGGGAGCTTGGCATTCCCGTCGGTGATGCGAACCGAACGCTGTTTCTCAAGCAGTGGCTTACTTGAGATGCTACCAATATACCAACCTCGGTTGATTATATTGGGAGTATATGGTTCGGCGCAGGGTATGGCGATCGCTGTTCATACCCCCGCATTTTGCGGTACCCCCCGTGAATACGTTGTTTCGACGACGTATGTTAACGTTGTCTGTACGGCGGTAATGGTACAGATGCTGTTTCTATAGTGAACAGTAATGATTGGGGACACTTTCATGATATGCTGGCATGAAAGGTTCATTTGATATATATATTGTGATCTTTTGCAGGTATACTAACCACGATTAAGAGGTTAGGACGAGTAGGATCTATTGGCTAGTTATTAAGGAGAGACGTATGTGTTATGCCACTGAAACTAATTGCGTAAGTCCAAAGATATTCGGCAGTTGTTTTTGGTTGAGAGGACGAATAGTACGTGCATGCATAATTCCTTGACAAACAAAAGAATATAATGTATGTTTAAAGTTTGGAAAGGATGAGTAGTAGGTTGTTTATCTTTGATATGGGTTAATAGGGTTCTTGTGGTAGTGTTGGTCAGAAATCTTAAGTTTTCATCTGGGTTCTAGATCTTGCTGTTGTCAATATCAGTCGTCTCGTTCCATTTACCTTGTGATTTCCTAGCAAGGTAAACATATCTCACCATTTGTATTCTTGTTGCAGATGGCAGCCCCTTCTAATGTCTTTTGGGATCCGGAAGGGCATCTCCATACGAATGCCCTGCACTGGGAGGGTTTCCCTCGTTTACTTTGGAAATCCTTACAGTCATTTCACTATACGGAACCTCCCCAATATGATGCTGTTGAGTATATGGAAGACGGAGTTCACAGGGCTCAAGTCAGAATGACCATTCCTCAGCATCCTTTTCGCTCGCAATGGCAGCCCATTGAAATCAACATGATGGGCTATCGAATAGTGGATACCATTGAAGGAGCGGCATTAGAAGCAATTTATCGTTTTTGTAATCAGCATCCGAAAGAAGCTGCAGGACAGCCCATTGGGTTATTTTCAACGACAAGTCCCGATGAGCCAGAATGGAATCTCCGAATCGTCCCTGAGAGTCATAGATTGGATGGTCCACCGGAGGAAGCGCTTCAAGGAATGATGCAGTTTATGAATGTACAGTACCTCTACCAACTGCTCCTACGTCGTGAAATGGGTCGGGTAATCCATGTCGCGCGAAGTCACTACAGAGAAGCTGATAGACAGAATACTCAAGTTGATCAGCTTCGAGCTTTAGTGACTCAGAAGGATGAGATTATTGCAGCACGGGATGAAACCATCCTTCACCGAGAAGATCAGATCAACGAGAGTGATCATATAATCACTCAGCACAACACCATCATTGAGTTCCTTCAGGAACAAATCCATGATCTGATCCTTGCGGCTGATGACGCTCAAGCTCAACTTGAAGAACTGCAGCAGCCACCGATCCCTCCCATCGCACCTGCAGTACTTGAAGCCGAAGAAGAAGATCCAGAGGAGATTGAGGGAGTCTCAGAACTTGATTCTGAGCATGGGGACCTTGTTCTTAGTCCCCACCATTCTTCTTCTGGTAGTCAGTCGTCTGTAGGCAACTTCGACGATTTCTAGTTGTTAAATCGTCGACTTCCTTTTAGTTGTAGTCTGTGAGGAGTGAGATGCTTTAGTTAATATGTAGTTTACTTAGATCTTGCGCCTTTTGTTGTAACATAGATGGCCGGTGTATGGATCCTATGGTTGTGTAATGTGAGAAACCATCAACATCCACGTTGTAATATAAGCTTCATGTTTTATCTCCTTGATCTTTATCTTGATGTTCTGAAATGAGATAATTGAATGGAATGTGTGCATGGTTTATAAGAATGTTGTATTTTCTGAAATTGGGAGTAAGGTCATGTGATTAATAACGAACGTCTCCTTTATTTCAGATGGTGGGAGCTACGCGTGGAACCCCGGAAGGCTTCCGGTGTAACACCCTAAGGTAATTTCCTTAAATTTTAATGAATTCATTTGGGCTTAAATAAAATTTCTAGAGTTTTTCTTGGTTTATCTTGGATTTAAAGTAAATTTATAACACAAGGAAATAAAATTTATGATAGGATCAACTTGCTAGTGCATTCATGCTGGAGCATTGTTTTAATTGTGTTGAGTTTATAGGGTTTGAATTCAAATTTATTTGAATTCAACTAGATTTGTTTGAATGGTTAGAGTATAGAAAAAGAAAAGGAAAGGAGAAGGAATAAGGCAGCCCAAAACTCCTCCTTGGCCCGGTCCAGCACTCCTCCCTCCTCTCTCCTCTTCTTCCGCGGCCCAGCCCGAGCTCACTCCCCTCTCTCCTTCCTTTTCCCTCCCGCGTGGGCCGTGCCTCGGTCCAGCTCCCCCTCAGCCCCGCGCCTCTCTTCTCTCTTTCCTTCCTGGGCCGCAGCGTCTCCCTGGCCCAGCCCCGTGCGCTGCCTTCCCTCCCCCGCTCTCTCTCCCTCGCGGTCGCTGACAGGGGGACCCCACCTGTCGGGGTCGTCCCCTTCCCCGCACCCGAGCCGGACTCGAGCTCGAGTCCGAGCTCGACTGACCTTGCCGCGCCGTCTTTGCCCCGGGCCATCACGCCAGGGCGCCACAGCCGCCACTATAAAGCCCCGCCTCCCCTAGGGCTTCTCCCATGTCGCCGCCGTGCCCCGCTCGCGCCCAACCCTAACCACCTCTGCTCGCCGCTGCCGTGCGCCTCGGGCCGCCGCCGCGCCATCTCATCGCCGCCCTCGGCCGTCGCCTAAGCATCGTGGGCTTACCCTGGTGGGGTAAGGACACAAATTCCCCTCTCTCCTCGGTCTCGTTTCCCCGCAGCCGCGCGAGCTCGCCGGGACTTCCGAGCCATGGGCCGCCGCCGCCCGGCCGCCACGGCCAATTTGGTTGCCTCTCCTTCTCCCAAAACGTTTCCCCGTGCCTCCCTCTCTCTCCCCGTGCTAGCCGTACCCCGAATCGAGGCCAGAAGCGCCCAATTGCGTGTCCTCTGGCGAGCTCCAGTCGCCCTTGCCGCGCCCAACGACCGCCGCCGCCGGAGCCCGGCCGGAGATCCTTCAGCTGTCCGATCCGAACCTAACAGTCTGGATCTACTCAACCCGAGCTGCTCGATCTCAAAGTGACGATCTGGATTAGATCCAGATCAGCATTAGATCCCAACCGCCCAATTTAGATCCGGTGGACCGCGTAAATCTCAGCCCTAGATCTCTTCTCAACCGACCGATCTAGATCCGACGGCCACGGTGCGCGCGTACCCCTTCGCGAGATGGATCTAATCTGAGCCGTAGAGAGTAGATCCAATGGCCCAGAACCACGTGTACCCTTTCAGCCATTTCTTTTGCTAAAGAGCCCCTGCCCTTTTGAAGAATCAACCCGCAGTCCACCCCGTAGTTCAAAAATAATTACAGATAGGTCCTTTTCTTCCCTTTTGACCCCTGAGCTTTCTAGATTTAGGTTTTCCAGTCCTTTCTTGTTGTTTTTACAGGCTAGCCCCTGTGTCTACCCTTTAATTAGGTTTAGGCCCTCGGTTTTTGCGCAGAACCCCCTGGTTCTTTCTTGTTTTCTTACAGAGAAGCCCCTGGACCTTGTTTTAGCCCTAGATTTCGCGTCTTAGCTCCGTTTTAGTTGATTCTTGCGCTCACGCGATCGTTGTAATGCGTAGAATAGCTTTAGACTAGTCTTGTTTGCTGTTTTGATGTAATGTTGTACTGTTTCTTATCTTTTGTCCTTGTTTGCATGTGTGTGCATGTGTGGACCATGCTTGATGATTACGATCGTGATTAGACGTCGAGCCACCGGAGCAGTACCAGGAGCTGCCATCTTCTGAGCAGTTTGAGCAGCAGCCAGGAGAGTTTGAGGAAGGCAAGTATAACATGAACATCCTATCACTTTTTAATACAATCTCATACTGCATTTTAATACTGTAGGCCTATAAGGATTTCCAAGCCACTTTATATCCTTTATATATATCCTTGGGTTGCATTATGGTTAGTTGTGCTAGGTTGCTGCGCTATAACACAGTTGGTCCTTTTTTAATTAATTTGTTAATGGATCTATGCAATTTAATCTTGAGAGTGGCCCTCTGTGCTGTGTGCTTGAGTGGCTCACGTCTCCTTAAAATATGTTTTTGTTTGAAACTTGGTTTAGGGGGCCAGCATGGTGCTTAGTGCTTGGTTGGCCACTCTCCATAAGGACCCGTTCATAGAGCGACAACCTGGGACAACCGCGCAACCACAAGACTGGAATGGGACGGTCTTGACTTACTAATTAGGTCGTGTTGGTTCGGGAGTAACTTACCTGCGTGGGCAAGAGGGGTGGTAAGCTTCAATGGTCCCTGCTCCTCCGGTTTGGTCTGTGCTGTGTGTCTTGTACCCCCAGAGGTGGGCCCCATCGTCGCTGATCCAGAATCCTTAGTGGTTACACCTTACCAACGTGATCCTTTGTAATGGTCTCGTAGTGTGCTTGCTAGCCATCTCACCTAAGGAAGTGTGATGAACAACTAGTGTAGCTCACGACTTGTGGGTAAAGTTGTGCAACCTCTCGAGAGTGTAAAACTGATATATCAGCTGGGCTCACAGTCATGAGCGGCCCAGATCCTCCTTTTGATTAGTGGGGTTATCAACCTTTGATTAGGGAGATTCCCCGGGTGGTTTTGGTTTGGGAGGGTTCTCAGTAGTTCTTAATTAGTATTGATTAATTTATTATGCAATTGGGTTTATGGTAATTCATCTACTTGTAGTAATTAGCTTTAATAAACATTTTGCCAAGACTGAAAGCTACCGCAGTCGAGTTAGCTAACCTTAGAGCCTCATAGTTTGTGTTATACTTGTTGAGTACGAGTTTGTACTCACACTTGCCTCTCTACCCTTTTGTTCTCTTGGATATCTTCGACTGCTGCTCAGTGCCCGGCAACGTGGAGGACTACGTCAGCGGCTTCGACGACTTCTAGGCGTTTGTCTCCCAGTCGACGTCCCTGTGGCGCCCTGCTCTTCATGTATTTATTTTACGCTTCCGCATTCTTGAACTGATTCTTGATTCAGTTGTAATAAAGATTTTCATTTCATAATTTATACGTTTTTATTCGTGACATGTGCTGTGATATCTTGATAATCTGTTGTATATATGCGTGACTTGATCCTGGCGCATATATGATTGCTCGATTTATGTTCTTATAAATCGGGTGTGACAGATTGGTATCAGAGCCATATCGACTGTAGGACGAAGTCCAGATAGAATTGGTCGAGTTTAGGACTTCTTTTCTCTTGCCTTGCTTCCGCAAACCTCCTAAAATCATTTTCCACTTCTATTCATTGAGTCTTAGGTCTTGATTTGCTATCTCTCCCCTATCTTTTCTGAGAAATAACTTGAGTTTCTCCGTAGACGTTGGCCTGAGTGTCTAACCCTATAAGCTATAAGTTTAAGCTATTCCAATGAAAATACGAGTGTGTTAGTCGAGTAGTGTGAAAAACTCGACTAAGTTGTGAATATTGAATGTCTGTTATTGTGCAAATGTTTGAGTTGGATTTTTGGTTGATTGCATAGTCTAGTAGTTACACTTGTCCATGCAAAACGACCCTAACACAGACTTGAACTAAATAATAAAATTTGAGTAAGAATGTTGGGGGTAAAACCTATATTCCCTTCTCTCTGTCATATCCTTCCGAAGTTTCATTTCCGCAGCTGCACAATATCTCGTTCTCATAAAAAAATTCGTTTGTTGCAATCAGATGGTGAACACCAGGCGTACCGGTTCTGGTTCTGACCAACAGGAGCAGAACAACCAAGGTACTGGTCAGCCGCTGCCGATGCCGCCACCACTGACCCCGGAGCAGTTCTTCCAGCTCCAGATGCAGATGATGGTGACCCTGAACAACACTGTTTAGGCTCTGCAGCACATCCACACCCAGCCACTACCTCCACCGCCACCTCAGCCCCGTGACAGGCGTGCGGATTTCCTGAGAGGTCATCCGCCGACCTTCTCTCACGCCACTGATCCACTCCAGGCAGACGACTGGCTTCGTTCGGTGGAGCGCCAGTTGGTTGTTGCGCAGTGCGACGACCAGGAGCGGGTTCTGTACGCAGCAGGGCAGCTGCGAGGTTCCGCTCTTGATTGGTGGGAGTCCTACCCGGCTCAGGACCGTGACTCTCTCACCTGGGTCCAGTTCCGTGAGCGCTTCAGGAACCACCATATTCCTGAGGGGATTATGAAGATGAAGCAGAAGGAGTTCCGTGCCCTTAAACAGGTAAATTAAATGGAATTCCCTGCAATTTCTTTTGAGCTTCAATCTATCCTTGATCTCTTTCGTAAGCCTGACACATTGAACGATTTCTATCCCTGTTATCGGTGTTCGTTATTTCAGGGATCGTTGACGGTGACGGAGTACCGTGACCAGTTCCTTCAGCTGGCCCGTTATGTCCCTGCTGACGTCGCCTGTGATAGCGATAAGCAGGAGTATTTCAAGGAGGGACTGGATGATCACATCCAGTATGCGCTGCTGAACCACCGCTTCGACAGTTTCAACCACCTGGTTGATGCTGCCCTCAACACCGAGCGTAAGCGCCGGGAGATTGAGGATAAGAAGAGGAAGATGGCTCCATACTCATCGAGCAGCAACACTCGTCCCCGATATCAACATCCTCAGCAGCAGCAGCAGCAGAGGCCGCCCCAGCAGTACCAGCAGCGGCAGCAGTATCCTCCTCGTCCTCCGCAGCAGGCAGGACAGGGTCAGAGGCTTCCAGCGCCTCCGGCTCCACTAGCTCCGAGGCAGGGAGTGCCCACTCCTCGTGCCGGGCAGCAGGCTCCAGCACTCCCACGGGTGTGCTTCCACTGCGGCGAGCCGGGGCACTATGCCAACGTTTGTCCCCGGAAGGCACAGTCAGGACAGCAGGGGCGCCCAGCTCAGCCCAAGGCGCCATCTCAGGGCAGGGTGAACCACGTGACGGCCGAGTCAGCGGCCGAGGCTCCTAACGTGGTCATTGGTACGTTTATGGTCAACACCCATCCTGCTACAGTGCTTTTTGATACTAGTGCTACGCATTCTTTCATCACTCAGTCTTTTGTGGAGCATCATGGCATTCCTACTAGCACATTAAAGAGGAGCATGTTAGTATCTTCACCGGGAGGGCAGTTGAGGTCTCATATCATCTGTCCCCGAGTCAGTGTTGTCGTAAGGGGGGTAGAGTTCAGTGCTAAGCTGATGGTGCTAGACACCAAGGGTATTGATGTGATCCTAGGGATGGAGACTCTTGCTAAGTGGGGAGTCCGGATAGATTGTGCCCAGAGGACTGTTCTTCTATCAGCACCGGATGGTCAGGAGGTCACTGTCAGTGCTACAGAGCCTTCTGGATTTCTTCATCAGATGGAGGCTAGACCCACGGATGGTATTCGCGTGGTGTCTGAATTTCCAGATGTCTTTCCGGATGATTTGCCAGGTATGCCGCCTGATCGCGACATTGAGTTTTCTATTGATCTCTTGCCTGGCACAGCTCCTATTGCTAAGAGACCCTATCGTACGGCACCCGTTGAACATGAGGAAGTTAAAAGACTGTAGACGAGTTGCTAGCCAAGGGCTATATCCATCGTAGTTTCTCTCCTTGGGCTTTTCCTGTATTGCTTGTAGAGAAGAAAGATGGCGCGAAGAGAATGTGCGTCGATTATCGGGATCTGAATGCAGTCACTATCAAGAACAAGCATCCATTGCCTCGCATTGAGGATCTCTTTGATCAGCTTCAGGGTGCTTGTGTATTCTCGAAGATCGATCTGCGTTCGGGGTATCATCAGCTGAGGATTCGTTCCGAGGATATTCCGAAGACGGCATTCACTTGCAAGTATGGGCTATACGAGTATAAGGTCATGTCTTTTGGCTTGACCAATGCTTCGGCTTTCTTCATGCATCTGATGAACAAGGTTTTCATGGATTATCTGGACACCTTTGTGGTGATATTCATTGATGATATCCTGATATATTCTAAGTCAGAAGCAGAGCATGAAAAGCATCTGAGGCTCGTATTGCAGAGGCTCAGAGAGCACCAGCTGTATGCCAAACTCAGCAAGTGCGAGTTCTGGATTGACGAGGTTTCATTCCTCGGTCATGTTATCTCCAAGGGAGGTATTGCTGTGGACCCCGGGAAGGTGAAGGATGTGCTTGACTGGGTGGTACCGCAGACGGTGAAGGAAGTCCGCTCTTTTCTGGGCTTAGCTGGATATTATCGGAGGTTCATTGAGAATTTCTCCAAGATTGCGAAGCCTTTGACTTCTTTGCTAGAGAAGGGTGTGGATTTCTCTTGGACTAATGAACGTCAGAAGGCCTTCGAGGAGCTGAAGAAGAGGTTGACTACTGCACCAGTCCTTACTTTGCCAGACCAGAGCAAGAGGTTCACAGTATATTGTGATGCTTCGAGGGATGGTCTTGGATGTGTCTTGATGCAGGAAGGCAGAGTGATAGCTTATGCTTCGCGGCAGTTGCGCCGGCACGAGCTGAATTATCCCACTCATGATCTGGAGTTAGCCGCAGTTGTGCATGCTCTGAAGATATGGAGGCATTACTTGTTTGGGCAGAAGTGTGATATTTACACCGATCACAAGAGCCTCAAATATATTTTCACGCAGAATGAGCTGAACATGCGGCAGAGAAGATGGCTAGAGTTGGTCAAGGATTATGACCTAGAGATTCACTATCATCCGGGCAAGGCTAATGTTGTAGCAGATGCTCTGAGCAGGAAGAGCTATGTTAACATGGCCGTGGCTTTTCAGATGCCTCAGGAGTTATGCGAGGAGTTCGAACAGTTGAGTCTGGGTTTCTTGCACCATACCTCGGGTACATCATTCGAGGCAGAACCCACTCTAGAGGTAGAGATTAGGCAGCATCAGAAAGAAGATAAGAAGTTGCAGGAGATCCGTGAACTGCTGAAGGTTGGCAAAGCCCCTCATTTCTGAGAGGATGATCAGGGTACCTTGTGGTACAAGGGTCGGATATGTGTGTCGGATGTAGCAGATCTCAGGAAGCTGATCTTAAGTGAGGCTCATGATACGGCATATTCCATTCATCCGGGCAGCACGAAGATGTATTATGATCTCAAGGAACGATTCTCGTGGTATGGAATGAAGCGTTCAGTTGCGGAATACGTGGCTATCTATGACACTTGTCAGTGTGTCAAGGCAGAGCATCAGAGGCCAGCAGGTCTATTGCAGCCATTGAAGATTCCAGAGTGGAAATGGGAGGAAATCACTATGGATTTCATTGTTGGCTTGCCTCGTACTCAGAAAGGGTACAACTCCATATGGGTAGTAGTGGACCGGTTGACGAAGGTTGCTCACTTCATTCCAGTGAACACTACTTACTCCGGCGCGAGACTCGCAGAGTTGTACATCTCCAGGATCGTTTGTCTGCATGGTGTTCCGAAGAAGATCATATCTGATCGAGGATCTCAGTTCACTACACGGTTCTGGGAACAGTTGCATGATTCCTTGGACACGAAGCTGCGCTTCAGTACCGCTTATCATCCTCAGACAGATGGGCAGATAGAAAGAACCAACCAAGTGTTGGAGGATATGCTTCGAGCCTGTGCTATTCAGTATGGTACCAGCTGGGATAAGTGCCTGCCGTATGCAGAGTTTTCATACAACAACATTTATCAGACCAGTCTGAATAAATCCCCTTTCGAGGCCCTGTATGGTCGGAAGTGCTGGACTCCGCTGTATTGGGATCAGATTGGCGAGAGGCAGGTATTCGGTCCGGATATTGTTGAAGAGGCAGAACAGTTGGTACAACAGGTGTGAGAGAACCTGAGGGTCGCACAGACTCGTCAAAAGAGCTATGCGGACGTCCGTCGTCGGGATCTGACCTTTGCAGTGGGTGATCATGTGTACCTGAAGGTCTCGCCGATGAGAGGAATCCGCAGGTTTAATGTAAGAGGGAAGCTAGCTCCTCGATACATTGGTCCGTTCAAGGTGCTGGAACGGAAAGGTGAGGTGGCATATCGTTTGGAGTTACCTCCCAGTCTCTCAGGAGTGCATGATGTGTTTCATGTGTCTCAGCTGAAGAAGTGCTTGAGGGTGCCAGAAGAGCAAGCACCGTTAGAAGGGTTGGATGTGCAGGAGGATTTGACTCACACCGAGCATCCGGTGAAGATTCTGGAGACATCTGAGAGAGTTACCAGAAACAAGAGGATCAAGATGTGCCGTGTTCAGTGGAGTCACCACACGGAGGATGAGGCTACTTGGGAGCGAGAAGATGAGCTGAGGAAGACATATCCCGATCTCTTTGCTAGCTAGCCTATTCGAATCTCGGGACGAGATTCCTGTAAGGGGGGTAGGTTTGTAACACCCTAAGGTAATTTCCTTAAATTTTAATGAATTCATTTGGGCTTAAATAAAATTTCTAGAGTTTTTCTTGGTTTATCTTGCATTTAAAGTAAATTTATAACACAACGAAATAAAATTTATGATAGGATCAACTTGCTAGTGCATTCATGCTGGAGCATTGTTTTAATTGTGTTGAGTTTATAGGGTTTGAATTCAAATTTATTTGAATTCAACTAGATTTGTTTGAATTGTTAGAGTATAGACAAAGAAAAGGAAAGGAGAAGGAATAAGGCAGCCCAAACCTCCTCCTTGGCCCGGTCCAGCACTCCTCCCTCCTCTCTCCTTTTCTTCCGCAGCCCAGCCCGAGCTCACTCCCCTCTCTCCTTCCTTTTCCCTCCCGCGTGGGCCGTGCCTCGGTCCAGCTCCCCCTCAACCCCGCGCCTCTTTTCTCTCTTTCCTTCCTGGGCCGCAGCGTTTCCCTGGCCCAGCCCCGTGCGCTGCCTTCCCTCCCCCGCTCTCTCTCCCTCGCGGTCGCTGACAGGGGGACCCCACCTGTTGGGGTCGTCCCCTTCCCCGCACCCGAGCCGGACTCGAGCTCGAGTCCGAGCTCGACCGACCTCGCCGCGCCGTCTTTGTCCCGGGCCCGCACGCCAGGGCGCCACAGCCGCCACTATAAAGCCCCGCCTCCCCTAGGGCTTCTCCCAGGTCGCCGCCGTGCCCCGCTCGCGCCCAACCCTAACCACCTCTGCTCGCCGCTGCCGTGCGCCTCGGGCCGCCGCCGCGCCATCTCATCGCCGCCCTCGGCCGTCGCCTAAGCACCGTGGGCTTACCCTGGTGGGGTAAGGATGCTAATTCCCCTCTCTCCTCCCTCGGTCTCGTTTCCCCGCAGCCGCGCGAGCTCGCCGGGACTTCCGAGCCATGGGCCGCCGCCGCCCGGCCGCCACGGCCAATTTGGCTGCCTCTCCTTCTCCCAAAACATTTTTCCGTGCCTCCCTCTCTCTCCCCGTGCTAGCCGTACCCCGAATCGAGGCCGGAAGCGCCCAATTGCGTGTCGTCCGGCAAGCTCCAGTCGCCCTCCGCCGCGCCCAACGACCGCCGCCGTCGGAGCCCGGCCGGAGATCCTTCAGCCGTCCGATCCAAACCTAACGGTATGGATTAGATCCAGACCGGTACTCAACCCGAGCCGCTCGATCTCAAAGCGACGATCTAGATTAGATCCAGATCAGCATTAGATCCCAACCGCCCAATTTAGATCCGGTGGACCGCGTAAATCTCAGCCCTAGATCTCTTCTCAACCGACCGATCTAGATCCGACGGCCATGGTGCGCGCGTACCCCTTCGCGAGATGGATCTAATCTGAGCCGTAGAGAGTAGATCCAATGGCCCAGAACCGCGCGTACCCTTTCAGCCATTTCATTTGCTAAAGAGCCCCTGCCCTTTTGAAGAATCAACCCGCAGTCCACCCCGTAGTTCAAAAATAATTACAGATAGGTCCTTTTCTTCCCTTTTGACCCCTGAGCTTTCTAGATTTAGGTTTTCCAGTCCTTTCTTGTTGTTTTTACAGGCTAGCCCCTGTGTCTACCCTTTAATTAGGTTTAGGCCCTCGGTTTTTGCGCACAACCCCCTGGTTCTTTCTTGTTTTCTTACAGAGAAGCCCCTGGACCTTGTTTTAGCCCTAGATTTCGCGTCTTAGCTCCGTTTTAGTTGATTCTTGCTCTCACGCGATCGTTGTAACGCGTAGAATAGCTTTAGACTAGTCTTGTGTGCTGTTTTGATGTAATGTTGTACTGTTTCTTATCTTTTGTCCTTGTTTGCATGTGTGTGCATGTGTGGACCATGCTTGATGATTACGATCGTGATTAGACGTCGAGCCACCGGAGCAGTACCAGGAGCCGCCATCTTCTGAGCAGTTTGAGCAGCAGCCAGGAGAGTTTGAGGAAGGCAAGTATAACATGAACATCCTATCACTTTTTAATACAATCTCATACTGCATTTTAATACTATAGGCCTATAAGGATTTCCAAGCCACTTTATATCCTTTATTGGGTTGCATTATGGTTAGTTGTGCTAGGTTGCTGCGCTATAACACATTTGTCCTTTTTTAATTAATTTGTTAATGGATCTATGCAATTTAATCTTGAGAGTGGCCCTCTGTGCTGTGTGCTTGAGTGGCTCACGTCTCCTTAAAATATGTTTTTGTTAGAAACTTGGTTTAGGGGGCCAGCACGGTGCTTAGTGCTTGGTTGGCCACTCTCCATAAGGATCGGTTCATAGAGCGACAACCTGGGACAACCGCGCAACCACAAGACTAGAATGGGACGGTCTTGACTTACTAATTAGGTCGTGTTGGTTCGGGAGTAACTTACCTGCGTGGGCAAAAGGGGTGGTAAGCTTCAATGGTCCCTGCTCCTCCGGCTTGGTCTGTGCTGTGTGTCTTGTACCCCCGGAGGTGGGCCCCATCGTCGCTGATCCAGAATCCTTAGCGGTTACACCTTACCAACGTGATCCTTTGTAACGGTCTCGTAGTGTGCTTGCTAGCCATGTCACCTAAGGAAGTGTGATGAACAACTAGTGTAGCTCACGACTTGTGGGTAAAATTGTGCAACCTCTCGAGAGTGTAAAACTGATATATCAGCTGTGCTCACAGTCATGAGCGGCCCAGATCCTCCTTTTGATTAGTGGGGTTATCAACCTTTGATTAGAGAGATTCCCCGGGTGGTTTTGGTTTGGGAGGGTTCTCAGTAGTTCTTAATTAGTATTGATTAATTTATTATGCAATTGGGTTTATGGTAATTCATCTACTTGTAGTAATTAGCTTTAATAAAGATTTTGCCAAGACTAAAAGCTACCGCAGTCGAGTCAGCTAACCTTAGAGCCTCATAGTTTGTGTTATACTTGTTGAGTACGAGTTTGTACTCACACTTGCCTCTCTACCCTTCTGTTCTCTTGGATATCTTCGACTGCTGCTCAGTGCCCGGCAACGTGGAGGACTACGTCAGCGGCTTCGACGACTTCTAGGCGTTTGTCTCCCAGTCGACGTCCCTGTGGCACCCCGCTCTTCATGTATTTATTTTACGCTTCCGCATTCCTTGAACTGATTCTTGATTCAGTTGTAATAAAGATTTTCATTTTATAATTTATACATTTTTATTCATGACATGTGTTGTGATATCTTGATAATCTGTTGTATATATGCGTGACTTGATCCTGGCGCATATATGATTGCTCGATTTATGTTCTTATAAATCGGGTGTGACATCCGGGCAGAACAAGCCAGTGGTTCTCAACAGCTGCCCCCGCCACCTCCCAATCTAGCCAAGGTGATGGCGCGGCAAACGGAACTTCTTAATCTGCTGGTACAAGCACAGCAGAACCAGCAGCCTCAACAGTTCCGAGGAGGTCGTGAAGACCTTCCCCCTCCAGTGGCCAGCTATCAGGACTTCCTTAGCACTCAACCCCCGTTCTTCAGTAAGGCTGAAGAACCTTTGGACGCTGATGCCTGGCTTCATATCATCGAATCGAAGTTCGCCCTCTTAACTATACCCTGTACGGACTCGAATAAGGCTTCTTTTGCTGCCCAGCAACTTCGCGGTGCTGCTCGTATATGGTGGGATAATTTCTACGCCATGCAGCCCGCGGGACATGTCATCTCCTGGGATGAGTTCTGGACTGCCTTCAGAGCACATTATATTCCCGAAGGATTACTGGAATGGAAGTTGAATGAGTTTTTGGCACTTACTCAGGGTTCCAATACGGTATTACAGTACGCACAGACTTTTAATCATCTGTGTCAATATGCTGATTATCATGCAGACAATGATGCCAAGAAACAAGATCGTTTTCGTCGTGGCCTTAATACCAAGCTCAAGGAGCGTCTGAATCTTGTTAGGACTAATAATTTTAGCAAGCTGGTTAATATGGCCTTAACCCAGGAGGATTGTATTATGGCACATCGTGCTGACAAGAAAAGAAAGACTCCTACGGGACCCTCGAGTGCTCAATCATCTCGGAATCGGATTGTTTCTAACACCCAGATCAGAGCACCACAGAGGAATGCCCCGTTTGGCAGATTGGTTTATAGGCCGCCCCAACAACAAGGAAGATATAGACCTCCCGTACCTCCACAGCAACTATAGCAGTTCGGCCCAAGGCCAAATGTGCAACAAGCCCCACAGAAAGGCAGTAATTATCGCTGTTTCAATTGCGGGAGTGCAGACCATTTCATCAGGGACTGTCCGCGACCCAAGAAACCTAATCAAGGATAAAGTTCCAATCAAGGTAACCAGAACAAGGGTAAAAGACCAATGATGCAAGTCCGGCAAGGACGAATTAATTTCACCACCCTTGCGGAACTCCCGGACGGAGCCCCTGTCATGTCGGGTATGTTCTCTATCCATCACCAGCCAGTTGTTACAATATTTGATTCTGGAGCAACTCATAGTTTTATTAGTAACAACTGTGGTACCCGAATAAGACTTGATCCTTGTCCTACCCAAGGATCATATATGATTTCTACTCCTGGAGGAAAGATTACCTCTAATCAAATGGTTAAAAGTGTGCCAATTCAATTAGGCAGTCAAGTGATTAAAACTGATTTGGTATTGCTAAACTTAGAGGGTATTGATGTTATACTTGGGATGAATTGGATGACTGAACATAGAGTACTGCTGGACATTTCTTCCCGGGTTATTGAAATTGATTCACCATATCATGGAGCCACTACCCTCTATCTGCCCCAGCAGGAATATCTACATCCTTGTACTTATGCTATCACGGACACCAAAGTAAGAGATACTCCTGTAGTTTGTGAGTTTCCCGATGTCTTTCCAGATGATTTACCTGGAATGCCACCTGACAGAGACATCGAGTTCATTATTGAACTCCAACCGGGCACCGCTCCTATTTCAAAAAGGCCATATCGTATGCCCCCAAACGAATTGGCCGAGCTCAAAATCCAACTTCAAGATCTTCTTGATAAAGGTTTCATACGCCCAACTGCTTCACCTTGGGGTTGTCCCGCTCTTTTCGTCAAGAAGGACAATAGCCTAAGGCTATGTGTTGATTATCGTCCACTCAATGCGGTTACTATCAAAAATAAGTACCCACTTCCCCGCATTGATATTTTATTCGATCAACTAGCTGGAGCTAAGGTTTTCTCTAAAATTGACTTACGCTCTGGCTATCATCAGATCAAAATCAAGCCTTGTGACATTCCAAAAACGGCTTTCTCGACCAGGTATGGGTTATATGAATATCTGGTTATGTCCTTTGGGCTTACTAACGCCCCGGCATATTTCATGTATCTCATGAATTCAGTTTTTATGCTGGAACTTGATAAGTTTGTCGTGGTCTTCATCGACGATGTTCTAATATACTCTAAGACTGACGAAGACCATGCCAATCATATACGTATCGTTCTTCAACGATTACGTGATCATCGCCTTTACACCAAATTCTCAAAATGTGAATTTTGGCTGGATAGTGTGAAATTTCTGGGACACACTATCTCTAGTAAAGGCATATAGGTTGATCCAACCAAAGTCCAGGAAGTTATGGATTGGAAGCCTCCAACTTCAGTCCATCAAATTCGAAGTTTCCTTGGATTGGCGGGATACTATCACCGATTCATTCCAGACTTCTCTAAAATAGCCAAGCCTATGACTGAGCTACTCAAGAAAAAAGTTAAATACCGATGGGACGATAAGTGTGACGAAGCATTCCATACCTTGAGGAAGCTTCTAACAACCGCTCCCAAGTTAGCTCAGCTAGATAATACCCATCCTTTTGATGTCAACTGTGATGCTTCTGGGACTGGTCTTGGTTGCGTTCTAATGCAAAACTGTGGCAGAACCAATCTGAATTATACCGGCTCAAGTACGCGAGTCCAATCCTGAGGGCTCCAACGTGCTTCAAACGGTATAATCCCTTGGCCTGTTGGGTAACGTCCCGATAAACCACCGATACACAGGATCAAATAAGGTTACCTCACTCGAAGGTGAGTCCAGAGATACAATCACCATCACATTTTACATCACAGAGAATTATATTACTAAGAATTTTCAAAGGAAGTACAAAGTTCAAATTTAGAGAACAGATTACAAACTGTAAAGCTATGGTTTTTGACAGCGGAAAACATACGCGATGATTTACAGTACGTCATCAGGATGGATGTCATGCTAAGCCCGAGCACAACATCACTCGATATCACCAGTGCTGGCCGGGGACGGATCCCATTCCACGGACCAACCTTCTGAAAGAGCACAGGGCCAAGGCAGGGAAGAGTAGGGTTTTTCAGACATTACCTGCAAAACATATAACTAGCAAGGCTGAGTATACTAATACTCAGCAAGGCTTACCCGGGATTGGGTATACTTTAGCCCATAACTAGACTTATGAAGGCTTATAATGGTTCTGGGTTAAGTTTCAGCTGAAAAGCAACTAAGAGTAGATCCTTATTTTCAACTTTTAGCTTTCAAGTTCTATGTGATTAACCATTCTAGATAAGCACTTACAACTAAGCAAGCAAGGTAGAGCTCTTTATCTCAACCATCAGTATTATTCATCATATAGTTGCTCTTGTTACTCTGTGTGATAAAGGGATTAAGTAGTCTCAATCATCGTGAGAGGCGGATGATTCTGAATCGAATTTAACCTTGCAAGGTAAACCTAACTCTTACGCTTGGAACACCAAAAGATTGTTCCGAAGCAACCGTTTGCCTTTCATTCCGACTCGTGGATCAGATCCACCACAAGCGACTGCAGGAACATACGCACTTCCAAAGTGCAGGACATACGTCTGTAGCGCGACTACAAAACCCGTATTCCTAGTTGCCCTTGCAACACGTATTTCCTCAGTCGAATCAAGTAACCAGAAGAACCAAATACATGTGGTGGGAGGTATGTCCACTCCTCGGGTCGATTGGTTACTAGGCTTACCGCTTACCATATTTCGCGGCATGTGGTTAGTACTTTCAAACGCTTAACCCCGATCGGCACACACCGCGGCCTTATCAAATTCAATAACACAGACGGGGTACCACCACAACCATGATACCTCATAAAACTCCCGTCCGTCATCCTTATAGTGATAATGGGAAAGTAAACATTACAATTCCTATATCGCGCGAGTGACAGGAAATCACCCGACTTCTACCGGTCCTATTAGCATAGCAGCTAGCCGGACTCAAGTGCTAGTATTCAATACATTGGTTCCTGGAATTATGCAACTAAGGTTTCCAAAGAACTCCTAAGAACCTAATGCATAAAGATATACATAAATAGTATAGGTTGCAGTGTAATAAAGTAGGGTTATGTCCGGGGCTTGCCTTTACTGGTGAGGCTGGGGTTAATCAAGTTAATAACGTCCGAACTTTGGTTCGGACCTTCCGAGAATTCCCTGATGAAGTTCTCGGGGTCTTCAGGACAATCTCATTCTGGTTCCAGGATCTGTAGGAATTTCCATGGCTTGGTCCACGATCAGCTTGTAATCTCCTCCAGCGAGAATAGTCGGTCTATATGATATGCAAGAATGTAGAATTAAGGAATGCATAGTCTTTTTATTTTATTTCACAATAAGTTGCAATCCAAAAGATTAACACCCAAGAACTCATGGTGCAAAAGAAACTTGAACTTTGAATCATAAATATTCCACTCATGACTATAACATTAATTTAATTGGAAACAAGAATTAAAATACTTAAATTTAAATTTAAAATTGAATGTAAACCCTAGATAATTAGGGTTATAAAGTTTTGAAAACTTAAACACAGATCAATTGCATATTTAAAGATTCTGATGAAAAGATTTAATTAGATAAGCTTTACTGAAAAGACTTTAGCTAATTTTTATATAAAACAAATGGAATTGATCCACTTATAAGAATTAAATTATAAAACAAGATTAGGTTTGAAAAGTCCACATTACTTCATACTTAATCTATGGAGATTGTATATTAAAAATCATGATCACAAAGTTAACATGTTGTAACAAAATTGGAACTATGGATAGGATATTATACTCCCATGTCTTAGATTTAGCATAGATTCAAAAGTATTTTGTTTCATATCAAACTTACTTAATAGAAGTTGTAGAGTTCAAAATACAATTTCAAACAAAACTAATTTTTCAATTTTTGGAATTTTCTACAATTTTCTATTGAATTTACAAGCCAAAAATACCCCTCACATGAAATAACAAGCATTCATTCACTTCTAATTTAAACACAGCACAAATCATATACTTTCATAGCATGGTCATAAAACAAAAGTGATAGAGTTTGAAATAAGGATTCAAGTCCAACTGGTTTCACATTTTTTTGAATTTTCTATGATTTCCTAAGAATTTTCAAAGTTCAGCACATTGAAAAGGAAGAAAGGATTGAAAACTTCCATACAGGCCCTCGGAAACAAATAAATCCTTGCAGACAAGTCCTTCTGCCATGGCCGGCCGGTGCAAGCTCAATTGAGCTCAAATCCGGGGAGGAAGAAGCTCGGATGGCAAGGGGAAAGGGGATAGGGAGTGAGAGGGCACCGAGACACACCCGTTTGAGGGCTTGGCCGGACTTGGGGAGGCCGGGAAATGGGTCGCCGGCGGGAGGCAGGAGCGGCGGCGGCACGGTGGCGCGGGGAGCCGAGCTGCGGCGTGGGAGAGGCGCAAAGGAGTGGGGGAACTGCTTCCAGGGGTCCCGGGGCGGCTACTTATAGGGAAGAGAAGATAAGGGAGGGGCGCCAGGCCGAGGTCCACGGCGGCGTGGAGGGGGCAGTACTGGCGGCACTCAGGCGGCCGGTGGCGCGCGCGTGGCAGAGCAGGAAGGGGCCACGGAGGCGGGCTAAAGCGGCGGGCAGGGCTAGGGGAGGCGCATGAGGGTGAGAGAGCAAGGGGGCTGCACTGCCGCGGCCTGATTTCGAGGAACGGCGGCGGCGGCGGTGAGCAGTGAATAAACTAGAGGAAACAGAGGGCCTGCCAGAGGAGGAAGAAAGGTTGAAGGCGCCAAGGACCTGTTTGCAAATTGCAAAATCTTCAAGGGCCTGAAAGTAAAGCTAAATTTCCCACTGATACAGGGCTCTAATGAAAAAATGACCAAAATAGAAAATGTGTAACTTTTCAAGCTCTACAACATTGCTTTAGGGTTTGAATTAAAAAACTCAAAGTATGCAACTTTATTTTGAACTTTTGGACTAACTTTAATTTTTATAAAGATTTGTCCTTGTTACATATTTATACACATAACTTTGGGCCTTAATGCAAGTTTCCAGGTAAGTCATGATTACTTGCATTCTTATAATTTGGCCCCTAGTAACTTTTGAAAATTACTTTTGGTAACTCATGCATTTTGCACAAAAGGACTCATATTTTATAAAATTACACACAGGGTCTTACTTCTAAAAATACATCCAACCTTATACAAATCAACACATGCATTACATTTCATACCTAATGTGACACAATTTGACACCTAGGGTGTCACAGCCCTCCCCCCTAAAAAGAATCTCGTCCCAAGATTCGAAGGCAGAAAGAATCAGACGATTAGGTTTAAGGATTGGCTTGAAGGAAGTTTGGGAAATTTTGTTGGAGATAAGACTCTGTTTCCCAAGTTGCTTCTTCTTCGGTGTGGTGATCCCATAAAATCTTGTACATCTTAACTTTCTTTCTTCTGGTGGCTCTTTCCTTGGTATCCAAGATTTGAATAGGTTGCTCAGCGTAAGATAGATCAGGTTCAATCTCAATGGCGCTGGTTTCAACGATCTCCGTAGGTACTTTGATACATTTCTTGAGTTGAGAGACATGGAAAATATCGTGAATGGCAGCTGGACCACAGACCTTAAGAATCTCAAAGGGTCCAACATACCGTGGTGCTAATTTCCCTTTTATGCCGAAACGCTGGACACCTTTGGTAGGAGATACTCGGAGATAGACAAAATCTCCTACTTGAAACTGTAGAGGTTTCCTTCTTTTATCTGCATAGCTTTTCTGTCTGCACTGAGCTATTTTGAGATTGGCTTGAATAACCCTGACCTTGTCCTCAGCTTCGACGACTAGATCTGGTCCAAAGATCTTGCGTTCACCGGTCTCGGACCAACTCAAAGGAGTTCGACATCTGCGACCGTATAACGCTTCAAAAGGAGCCATCTGAAGACTAGATTGATAGCTGTTGTTGTAAGAGAACTCGGCCAAGGCAAGACATTTGTCCCAGCTTGTACCATAATGTATAACACAAGCTCGGAGCATGTCTTCAAGAATTTGGTTGACTCGCTCAGTCTGTCCATCTGTTTGAGGATGATATGCAGAGCTTCGAATCAGTTTGGATCCAAGAGCAGTCTGTAGTTGTTCCCAGAAGCGTGCAACAAATTGTGCCCCCCGATCAGAAATAATAGTCTTAGGGACACCATGCAGTCGAACAATTTGATCCAGATAGACTTCAGCATATTTCTTGGCGGAGTAAGTAGTATGTACAGGAATAAAGTGAGCCATTTTTGTGAGTCTATCAATGATTACCCATATGGAGTCATGCTTTTGGGAGGTGTTAGGAAGACCAACAATAAAATCCATACTAATGTCTTCCCATTTCCATGACGGAATGGGTAATGGCTGGAGTGTACCAGATGCTGTGAGATGACTGGCTTTAACTCTCTGGCACGTATCGCACTCGGATACATATTTAGCAATTTCTCTTTTCATTCTGGTCCACCAAAAATTCTGTCATAGATCTTGATACATTTTGGTACTACCAGGATGAATAGAGAACTTGGATAGATGTGCCTCATCAAGGATTTGCTTGCGAAGCTGATGATCTTTAGGTACAACAATTCGATTGTTGAACCATAATGTTCCTTGATGATCAGTGTGAAAACACTTATATTTAACTTCTCCCAGAGATAACTTTGATTTGATAATTTTGATACCCTCATTATGTAGTTGAGACTTGATAATTTTATCTTGAAGGGTATTCTCGATGGATAAATGATTCAGACTACCTTGAGGAATGATTTCTAAGTTGGTTTCCTCATCTGATTGCAGAGAGTGTCACTGATGGTTGCTATAGACAAACAATGACAACGTGCCTTGCGGCTAAGAGCATCCGCAACCACATTGGCTTTGCCAGGATGGTAATGTACCTCAAGATCGTAGTCTTTAATCAATTCTAACCAACGCCTTTGCCTCATATTTAAGTCAGCTTGGGTGAAGATATACTTGAGGCTCTTATGGTCAGTGTAGATGTTACACTTAGCACCCATAAGATGATGTCTCCAGATCTTGAGAGCATGAATAACCGCTGCCAATTCAAGATCATGAGTTGGATAATTTTGCTCATGACTCCGAAGTGCTCGGGATGCATACGCGATGACCTGGTTGTTTTGCATAAGAACACAACCCAGGCCAGTTCCAGAAGCATCACAATAGATATCAAAAGGCTGAGTATTATCCGGCTGAGCTAGTACTGGGGCAGTTGTCAAAAGTCTTCTCAAAGTGTGGAATGCTTCATCGCACTTATCATCCCAGCGAAACTTAACTTCTTTCTTAAGTAGCTCAGTCATAGGTTTGGCTATCTTGGAGAAGTCTGGAATGAATCGGCGATAATATCCTGCCAAGCCAAGGAAACTTCGAATTTGATGTACTAAAGTTGGGGGTTTCCAATCCATAACTTCCTGGACTTTAGTTGGATCAACCGATATGCCTTCACTAGAGATAGTGTGTCCCAAAAATTTCACACTATCTAGCCAAAATTCACATTTTGAGAATTTGGTGTAAAGGCGATGATCACGTAGTCGTTGAAGCACGACACGTAAATGATTGACATGATCTTCTTTAGTCTTGGAATATATTAGAATATCATCAATGAAGACCACGACGGACTTGTCGAGTTCCGGCATAAATACTGAATTCATAAGATACATGAAATATGCCGGCCGTTTTTGGAATGTCACAAGGCCTAATCTTGATCTGATGATAACCAGAGCGTAAGTCAATCTTGGAGAAGACCTTAGCTCCAGCTAATTGATCGAACAAAATATCAATGCGGGGAAGTGGGTACTTATTTTTGATAGTGACCGCATTGAGTGGACGATAATCAACACATAGCCTTAGGCTATTGTCTTTCTTCTTTACGAAGAGAGCAGGACAACCCCAAGGTGACGCACTTGGGCGTATGAAACCTTTATCAAGAAGATCTTGGAGTTGAATTTTCAATTCTGCTAATTCATTTGGAGGCATGCGATACGGCCTCTTCGAGATAGGAGCTGTGCCTGGTTGGAGTTCAATAATAAACTCAATATCTCTGTCAGGTGGCATTCCAGGCAAGTCATCCGGAAAGACATCAGGATATTCACAGACTACTGGGATATCTTTTACTTTGACGTCTGTGATGGCATAAGTGCAAGAGTGCAAATACTCTTGCTGAGGCAGACAGAGGATAATAGCTTCTTGATGTGGTGAGTTAATCTCAATAACTCGGGATGAGATGTCTAACAGTACTCCATGTTCTGTCATCCAATTTGTCCCGAGTATAACATCAATACCCTCTAGATCTAGCAGTACTAAATCAGTCTTGATTAGTTTACTGCCGAACTGAATTGGCACACTTTTAACCATTTGGTTAGAAGTAATCTTTCCTCCAGGGGTAGAAATCATATATGACCCTTTAGTAGAGCAGAGATCAAGTCCTATTCGGGTACCACAGTTGTTACTGATGAAACTATGAGTTGCTCCAGAATCGAATAATGTAACAACTGGTTTATGGTGTATAAAGAATGTACCCGACATAATAGGAGCTCCATCCGGAAGTTCTGCAAGGGTAGTGAAATTGATTTGTCCTTGCCGGACTTGCATCATCGGCCTCTTACTCTTGTTCTGATCATTCTGACTGGAACTCTGCCCTTGATTAGGTTTCTTGAGTTGCGGACAATTTCTAAGGAGATGATCCGCACTTCCACACTTTAAACAGCAACGAGTGTTGCTTTTCTGTCGAACTTGTTGAACATTTGGCCGTGGGCCAATTTGTTGTGGTTGTTGTAGAGGTACAGGAGGTTGATACTCTTCTTGTCGTTGAAGCGGCCTGAAGGCTAACTTGCTGATCAAGGCATTACGCTGTGGCGCCCTAGGCGGTACATTCTGAACCAATTGATACTGCGAGGGTTGAAGGCTCGCGGGTTCAGTAGAGATCCTTCGCTTCTTTTCGGCATGGTGTGCCGTAATGCAATCCTCCTGAGTTAGTGCCATGTTGACCAGCTCACTGAAAGTATTCGCCTTGACAAGATTCAGATGTTCTTTGAGCTTAGTATTCAAACCTCGACGAAAACGATCTTGCTTCTTGGCATCATTATCAGCATGATAACCCGCATACTGACACAGGTGATTAAAAGCCTGTGCATACTGCAGTACAGTGCGGGTGCCTTGAGTAAGTGTCAAGAACTCATTCAGTTTCTGTTCCACCAGCCCTTCAGGTATATGATGTGCCCTGAAGGCATTACGGAATTCTTCCCAGGAGATAACATGACCATCAATTTGCATAGCACAAAAAGTATCCCACCAAATACGAGCAGCTCCGTGTAATTGTTGGGCAGCAAAATAAGCCTTATTAAAGTCCGCACATGGAATCGTAAGAAGAGCAAACTTAGATTCAATAGTGTGGAGCCAAGCATCGGCATCCAAGGGCTCCTCCGCTTTGCTGAACAGCGGGGGCTGAGTACTGAGGAAATCTTGATAGGTTGCTACCAGAGGTTCATCATGACCTTGTGACTGCTGGTGTTGTTGATTCTGCTGTGCTTGTACCAATAGATTGAGAAGTTCAGTTTGCCGAGCCATAACCTCGGCTAGATGTGAAAGTGATAGGGATGGTTGTTGGGAATTGCTGGATTGATCTGCCCGGAAACCTTCCGGGGTTCCACGTGTGGCTCCAACCATCTGAAACAAGGATTCGGATGATGAAATTCATTTACCCTGCTAAGAGCATACAAGGTAAATGGAACGAGACAAGTGATTCTGATAATAGCAAAGGCTGGAAATCAGAAAGATACCTAAGATACCCAACTAAAGGATCCTATTGGAACCATACTAAGAATAACCAACATGTCACCTATCCTTAGGAAAACATCAAAATTAAGCACCCATTTTGTTGGTTAATGTATTATGCATGCACGCACTAACATTCTCACAAACCAAAATAACTGCCGAATATCTTCGGACTTACGTGGTTAGTTTCGGTGGCATAACATATACGTCTCTCCCTAATAACTAGCCGATAAACCCTATCCGTCCTAATTTCGTAATCATAGTTAGTGTACCTGCAGAAGACCACAATATATACCCAATGAACCTTTCATGCCAGCATGTCATGAAAGCGTTCCCATTCATTACTGTTCACTATAGAAACAGCATCTGTACAATTACCGCCGTACAGACAACGTTAGCATACGTTATCGAAACAACGTATTCACGGGGGTACCGCAAAATGCGGGGATGTTGCTGTTCATACCCCCTTACCTAACTATATACTCCCAATGTAGTCAACCGAAGTTGGTACATTGGCAGCATCTCAAGTAGGCCACTGCTTGAGAAACAGCGTTCGGTTCGCATCACCGACGGGAAGGCCAAGCTCCCTCAGTTGGCTGAGGATCCTTACCTTCTTACCTCACGATCGAAGATGTCGTTACAGAAAGTAAGGTTGGGTTGTGCATGAATTTAAGTTTTGACAGAAAAGTAATGCTGGTAGTTAGGGTTATATATAATACAGCCACCTCTATTTTCCCTTAAACATCACCCTAGGGCTTTACGTACTAAGCACGACCCTTAACGAGACCAACGTAGTTTTGGCAAACATTTGGTTAATCAAACTTTTATGCTGAAAACATTTTTAAGGTAAAATGTATCTCCAGGGTAACCTTATAGCTCTGATACCAGCTGTGGCAGAACCAATCTGAATTATACCAGCTCAAGTACGCGAGTCCAATCCTAAGGGCTCCAACGTGCTTCAAACGGTATAATCCCTTGGCCTGTCGGGTAACGTCCCGATAAACCACCGATACTCAGGATCAAATAAGGTTACCTCACTCGAAGGTGAGTCCAGAGATACAATCACCATCACATTTTACATCACAGAGAATTATATTACTAAGAATTTTCAAAGGAAGTACAAAGTTCAAATTTAGAGAACAGATTACAAACTGTAAAGCTATGGTTTTTGACAGCGGAAAACATACGCGATGATTTACAGTACGTCATCAGGATGGATGTCATGCTAAGCCCGAGCACAACATCACTCGATATCGCCAGTGCTGGCCGGGGACGGATCCCATTCCACGGACCAACCTTCTGAAAGAGCACAGGGCCAAGGCAGGGAAGAGTAGGGTTTTTCAGACATTACCTGCAAAACATATAACTAGCAAGGCTGAGTATACTAATACTCAGCAAGGCTTACCCGGGATTGGGTATAGTTTAGCCCATAACTAGACTTATGAAGGCTTATAATGGTTCTGGGTTAAGTTTCAGCTGAAAAGCAACTAAGAGTATATCCTTATTTTCAACTTTTAGCTTTCAAGTTCTATGTGATTAACCATTCTAGATAAGCACTTACAACTAAGCAAGCAAGGTAGAGCTCTTTATCTCAACCATCAGTATTATTCATCATATAGTTGCTCTTGTTACTCTGTGTGATAAAGGGATTAAGTAGTCTCAATCATCGTGAGAGGCGGACGATTCTGAATCGAATTTAACCTTGCAAGGTAAACCTAACTCACACGCTTGGAACACCAAAAGATCGTTCCGAAGCAACCGTTTGCCTTTCATTCCGACTCGTGGATCAGATCCACCACAAGCGACTGCAGGAACATACGCACTTCCAAAGTGCAGGACATACGTCTGTAGCGCGACTACAAAACCCGTATTCCTGGTTGCCCTTGCAACACGTATTTTCTCAGTAGAATCAAGTAACCAGAAGAACCAAATACATGTGGTGGGAGGTATGTCCACTCCTCGGGCCGATTGGTTACTAGGCTTACCGCTTACCATATTTCGCGGCATGTGGTTAGTACTTTCAAACGCTTAACCCCGATCGGCACACACCGCGGCCTTATCAAATTCAATAACACAGACGGGGTACCACCACAACCATGATACCTCATAAAACTCCCGTCCGTCATCCTTATAGTGATAATGGGAAAGTAGACATTACAATTCCTATATCGCGCGAGTGACAGAAAATCACCCGACTTCTACCGGTCCTATTAGCATAGCAGCTAGCCGGACTCAAGTGCTAGTATTCAATACATTGGTTCCTGGAATTATGCAACTAAGGTTTCCAAAGAACTCCTAAGAACCTAATGCATAAAGATATACATAAATAGTATAGGTTGCAGTGTAATAAAGTAGGGTTATGTCCGGGGCTTGCCTTTACTGGTGAGGCTGGGGTTAATCAAGTTAATAACGTCCGAACTTTGGTTCGGACCTTCCGAGAATTCCCTGATGAAGTTCTCGGGGTCTTCAGGACAATCTCATTCTGGTTCCAGGATCTGTAGGAATTTCCACGGCTTGGTCCACGATCAGCTTGTAATCTCCTCCAGCGAGAATAGTCGGTCTATATGATATGCAAGAATGTAGAATTAAGGAATGCATAGTCTTTTTATTTTATTTCACAATAAGTTGCAATCCAAAAGATTAACACCCAAGAACTCATGGTGCAAAAGAAACTTGAACTTTGAATCATAAATATTCCACTCATGACTATAACATTAATTTAATTGGAAACAAGAATTAAAATACTTAAATTTAAATTTAAAATTGAATGTAAACCCTAGATAATTAGGGTTATAAAGTTTTGAAAACTTAAACACAGATCAATTGCATATTTAAAGATTCTGATGAAAAGATTTAATTAGATAAGCTTTACTGAAAAGACTTTAGCTAATTTTTATATAAAACAAATGGAATTGATCCACTTATAAGAATTAAATTATAAAACAAGATTAGGTTTGAAAAGTCCACATTACTTCATACTTAATCTATGGAGATTGTATATTAAAAATCATGATCACAAAGTTAACATGTTGTAACAAAATTGGAACTATGGATAGGATATTATACTCCCATGTCTTAGATTTAGCATAGATTCAAAAGTATTTTGTTTCATATCAAACTTACTTAATAGAAGTTGTAGAGTTCAAAATATAATTTCAAACAAAACTGATTTTGCAATTTTTGGAATTTTCAACAATTTTCTATTGAATTTACAAGCCAAAAATACCCCTCACATGAAATAACAAGCATTCATTCACTTCTAATTTAAACACAGCACAAATCATATACTTTCATAGCATGGTCATAAAACAAAAGTGATAGAGTTTGAAATAAGGATTCAAGTCCAACTGGTTTCACATTTTTTTGAATTTTCTATGATTTCCTAAGAATTTTCAAAGTTCAGCACATTGAAAAGGAAGAAAGGATTGAAAACTTCCATACAGGCCCTCGGAAACAAATAAATCCTTGCAGACAAGTCCTTCTGCCATGGCCGGCCGGTGCAAGCTTAATTGAGCTCAAATCCGGGGAGGAAGAAGCTCGGATGGCAAGGGGAAAGGGGATAGGGAGTGAGAGGGCACCGAGACACACCCGTTTGAGGGCTTGGCCGGACTTGGGGAGGCCGGGAAATGGGTCGCCGGCGGGAGGCAGGAGCGGCGGCGGCACGGTGGCGCGGGGAGCCGAGCTGCGGCGTGGGAGAGGCGCAAAGGAGTGGGGGAACTGCTTCCAGGGGTCCCGGGGCGGCTACTTATAGGGAAGAGAAGATAAGGGAGGGGCACCAGGCCGAGGTCCACGGTGGCGTGGAGGGGGCAGTACTGGCGGCACTCAGGCGGCTGGTGGCGCGCGCGTGGCAGAGCAGGAAGGGGCCACGGAGGCGGGCTAAAGCGGCGGGCAGGGCTAGGGGAGGCGCATGAGGGTGAGAGAGCAAGGGGGCTGCACTGCCGCGGCCTGATTTCGAGGAACGGCAGCGGCGGCGGTGAGCAGTAAATAAACCAGAGGAAACAGAGGGCCTGCCAGAGGAGGAAGAAAGGTTGAAGGCGCCAAGGACCTGTTTGCAAATTGCAAAATCTTCAAGGGCCTGAAAGTAAAGCTAAATTTCCCACTGATACAGGTCTCTAATGAAAAAATGACCAAAATAGAAAATGTGTAACTTTTCAAGCTCTACAACATTGCTTTAGGGTTTGAATTAAAAAACTCAAAGTATGCAACTTTATTTTGAACTTTTGGACTAACTTTAATTTTTATAAAGATTTGTCCTTGTTACATATTTATACACATAACTTTGGGCCTTAATGCAAGTTTCCAGGTAAGTCATGATTACTTGCATTCTTATAATTTAGCCCCTAGTAACTTTTGAAAATTACTTTTGGTAACTCATGCATTTTGCACAAAAGGACTCATATTTTATAAAATTACACACAGGGTCTTACTTCTAAAAATACATCCAACCTTATACAAATCAACACATGCATTACATTTCATACCTAATGTGACACAATTTGACACCTAGGGTGTCACAAAAACGACCGAGTCATTGCTTATGCATCTAGAGCGCTCCGGAACCATGAGCAAAACTATCCAACTCATGACCTGGAATTGGCAGCAGTTGTTCACGCTCTTAAAATCTGGAGACATCATCTTATGGGTCCTAAGTGTAACATTTACACTGACCATAAGAGCCTCAAATATATCCTTACCCAAGCAGTTTAAATATGAGGCAAAGGCGATGGTTAGAATTAATCAAAGACTATGACCTTGAGGTATACTATCATCCTGGTAAAGCCAATGTGGTTGCGGATGCACTTAGCCGCAAGGCACATTATCATTGCTTATCTATAGCAGCTATCAGTGATACTCTCTGTAATCAGATGAGAAAACTCAATCTAGAAATTATTTCTCAAGGCAGCCTAAATCTTTTATCTATCGAGAATACCCTTCGAGATAAAATCATCATGTCACAACTACATGATAAGGGTATCAAAATTATTAAAACCAGACTATCTCAGGGAGAAACTAAATACAAGTGTTTTCGTACTGATTCTCAAGGAGTCTTGTGGTTCAACAAACACCTTGTTGTGCCAAAAGATCATCAACTTCGAAAACAAATCCTTGATGAAGCTCATCTATCCAAATTCTCTATTCATCCCGGTAGCACCAAAATGTATCAAGATCTATGACAACATTTTTGGTGGACCAGGATGAAAAGAGAAATTGCCAAATATGTATCTGAATGTGATACATGTCAGAGGGTCAAAGCTAGTCATCTTAAGGCATTTGGTACACTTCAACCATTACCCATTCCTCATGGAAATGGGAAGACATTAGCATGGATTTCATTGTTGGTCTTCCCAATACCTCTCAAAAGCATGATTCTATATGGGTAATCATTGATAGACTTACTAAAATAGCTCATTTTCTTCCTGTGCATACCACTTACTTAGCTAAGAAATATGCCGAAGTCTATCTTGATCAAATTGTCCGATTGCATGGTATCCCCAAGACCATCATTTCTGATCGAGGGGCACCATTTATTGCACGCTTCTGGGAGCAATTGCAAACCGCTCTTAGGACCAAACTGATCCGAAGCTCTGCATATCATCCTTAGACGGATGGACAAACGGAGCGAGTTAACCAAATTCTTGAAGACATGCTTCGAGCTTGTATCATTCACTATGGTACGAGTTGGGACAAATGTCTTGCCTTGGCCGAATTCTCCTATAACAATAGTTACCAATCCAGTCTTCAGATGTCACCATTTGAAGCATTATACGGTCGCAGATGTCGAACTCCTTTGAATTGGTCTGAGACCGGTGAGCGCAAAATCTTCGGATCAGACCTAGTCGTTGAAGCCGAAGATAAAGTCAGAGTTATTCAAGCCAATCTTAAAATAGCCCAGTCTAGACAAAAGAATTATGCGGATCGAAGAAGGAAACCTCTGCAGTTCCAAGTAGGAGATTTTGTATATCTCCAAGTATCTCCTACTAAAGGTGTTCAACGTTTCGGCATAAAAGGAAAACTAGCACCCCGATATGTCGGACCCTTTGAGATTCTTAAAGTTTGTGGCCCAATGGCTTACAAACTTCGCCTCCCATCTCACATGGCTGCTATTCATGATATTTTTCATATCTCCCAACTCAAAAAGTGTATCAAAGTACCTACGGAGATCATTGGAACCCCAGCTATTGAGATTAAACCCGATCTATCCTATATTGAACAACCCATCCAAATCTTGGATACCAAAGAAAGAGTCACCAGAAGGAAAAGGATCAAAATGTATAAGATCTTATGGGATCACAACACCGAGGAGGAAGCAACTTGGGAAACAAAATCTTATCTTCAACAGAATTTCCCAACTTTTCTTTCAACCAATTCCCAAATCTAATCGTCCAATCTTCTTCCGCTTCCGAATCTCAGGACGAGATTCTTTTTAGGGGGGAAGGTTGTGACATCCAGGTAATAAGGGATATAAACACTAAACTGTAGTGTGAAATAGACATGTTTGATGTGGGTAGTACAAAGGGGTAGGGGTATATTTGTAATTTCTATGCAATATAGGTCTTTAAGTGCAAGATGTGTGGATTGGGAGGTAGCCTTGAAACATAAGAGAAATATAATATTAAGTGTTAAATTTATGTTATTATAAGGAAGATAAGCCCTTAAGTAAGAATAGGGACCTATTTGTAAATAAACATAAACTATAGGGTCTTCTGTGTAAATAGTTGTGGAATAAAAGTAACTTTCATGTTTACTTGAGGGTCTATCTGTAAAAGTACTTGTCATCATGACATTTCATGAATATTTGCATATATATCAAAGATTTGATCAAAACCTTGTTTGGTAAGGACAGGAGTAATTTAAATTTTACCTTGTTCAAAATTTAACAAGTCATGCTGCAAAATTTGAGTTCTAAAGCAAGTTTGTAGAGCTTGAAAAACTCTACAACTTTCATTTTGGACTTTTCCTCATTTGATCTTTAGATCAGTGAGAATTTTTAGTTTACTGAGAGACCCCTGAACTTTCTAAGTTTTCCAAATCAGTCCTTGGACTTCTCCCCTCTTCTTCTACCTCTGCACACCCTCTGCTCCCTCTGCTTCCCGCTCTGCCGCCGGCGCAGGACCTCCCCCCTGGCCGCCGCTCTGCCGTCGACGCCGCAGCCTACCTCCTGCTCTCCTCCTCCCCACGCGTCACCGTGATCTTGATCGCCGCTGTAGCTTTCCTTCGCTGTCTCGCTCCCAGCGCGCCACGGCTCCCCCGAGCCTCTGCCGGCCGCCACCTCATCGCCGTCGAGGTAAACCACCACGGAGCGTTAACCCTCTGCCTCTCGCGCGCAACAGCACCACGCCAACCTTTACATCCCATTCCTTCAGTCACTTGACCAATACTCGAGCACCTGATCTGAATTCCGCCGCTGCCTCTCCTCTTCTACTCCGGCCACGATCGGCATTGCCGTGGGCAGCCACCACCAGGCATCCCTCGCCCCAATCAACCCCCGTGCAAGCTTCCCTGTGCCTCACTCGTGCTCGTCGACCTCCTGTTGCTCTTCAATTGCAGCCGGAGCTTCGCCTCCGACGAGCGCCGCCGTTGCTGCCTTCGGCCTCACCGTGGGCAGCACTCTCCGAGCTTTCCCCTGCCACCACAACTCCCTAGCCAGCACCACGTCACCACCGTGAAGCTTTACGACCACTTCGAGGGGTCCCTAGTGCCCTACATCAACCTCCCGACGATCGCCGGCATCCATCCTCACCGCCACCGCCACTACCCTCGTCGATTGCCTCTAATCCGACGCATACTCTTCCAATGGTTTGCGTCAACAGCTTCCTCACGACCTGCTGAAGCTATTGCGCTACTCCTCCACCAACGCCGGTCACCGAAGCCTCACCGTTGACAGTGACTCTCCACCGCCACCTCGGGTTCTCGTCGGAATCCGCTCTTCCGACCACTACAGTCCTCGACACGTGGTGCGTTCAAACCGCCGTGAGCTCCTGAGTTTTTCCCCTCCCCTCGGACCTCGCCGCCGGTGACCTCCTCGCCGGAACACGGCCATCCCCTCTCTGCCTTTCTCTTGTTTCCAGTCAAGGACTTCGGTTAGAAGAGGCAGAAGCCCAGGGGGCTATTTGCAAAGTCCTAGACTCACAGGAATAGTGCTGTTTAGGGACCTCTGTGTAAACGTTGGTGTTATTTCATGTGAGTAGTGCTGCTAGCTTGTAAATTCAATAGAAAATTGTAGGAAATTCCAAAAATTGCAAAATAAATTTTGTTAGAAACTAAATTTTAAACTCTACAACTTTTGTTGAATGAGTTTGGTTTGACACTGAGTATTTTTGAGTCTATTTTAAATCTAAGATAAGGGAGTATAATGTCCATAGCTCCTACATATTAACTTTGTTAATCATGATTTTTGGTATACAATTTCTATAGATTATAAATGAATTGATGTGGAATTTTCAAACCTAATTTTGTTTTGTAACTTAAATTCTTTTAAGTTGAACAATTCAATTTGTTTTATAATAGAATTAGCTAAGCATATCCATTAAAGCTTAAATAATTAGATCTCTTGGTCATAATCTATTAAGTATGCAGTTGATCTATGTCTAAATTTTCAAAACTTTATAACTTTATTTACCCAAGGTTTACATTCAAATTTGAATTTGAATCTAAACTTGAAATATTTTAATTCTTGTCTTCAATTAAATCCATGCTATAGTCATAAGTTGAATGTAAATGATAATTCAAGGCTAAAACCCTTTTTGGTTTCATGAGTTCTTGAATATTACCTTTTAATTGTAACTTTGTTATGAAATAAGATAAAAGAGTGTGCATTCTTTAATTTTATATCCTTGCATATCATGTAGATCTGTTTACTCTCGCCGACGGTGACTACGAGCTAATCTCGGATCCAGCCATAGAAGTTTCCGAAGACCCTGAGAGCACCGTCGAAAGTCTAACTGAAGCTCAGAACCAAAGTTCGGAAAACCTTGACGCTACTGCACCCAACTCTACGCAAGAAGGCAAGCCCCGGACATAACCCACTATTTTATTTACACTGCAATCTATATCTATTTATCGCTATCTATGCATTATGTTCATAGGAATTGTATGAGAAACCCTAGTTGCATTTCCCTAGGAACCAATGTATTGAATATTAGCATTTGAGTCCGACTAGCTGCTATGCTAATAGAACCGGTAGAAGTCGGGTGATTCCCTGTCACTCGCGCGATATAAGAGTTGTAATGTTTACATTCCTGTAATCACTATAAGGATGACGGACGGGAGTTTTATGAGGTATCATGGTTGAGATGATACCCCGTCTGTGTTGTTGAATCTGATAAGGTCGCAGCATGTGGTAGTGCGGGTTAAGTGTTTGAAAGTACTAACCATATGCCGCGAAATATGGTAAGCGGTAAGCCTAGTAACCAATCGGCCCGAGGAGTGGACATACCTCCCACCACTCATCTTGCTTCTTCTGGTTACTTAGTTCGACGTGTGGGAATACGTATTGCAAGGGCAACCAGGAGTACGGACATGTAGTCGTTCTACAGGCGTACGTCCTGCACTTTGGAAGTGTGTATGGTCCTGCAGTCGCTTGTGGTGGATCTGATCCATGAGTCGGAATGAAAGACAAACGGTTGCTTCGGAACGACTCTTTGGTGTTCCAAGCGTGTGAGTTAGATTTACCTTGCAAGGTTGAATTCGATTCAGAATCGTCCGCTTCTCACGAAGATTGAGACTGCTTGATCCCTTTACCACATAGAGTAACAAGAGAAATTTCATGATTATCAAGAATGATGTTTGACCAAAGATTATACCATGCTTGCTTAGATATAGGTGCCTACCTATAATGGATAATCAACTAGAACCTGAAAGCTAAAAATTGAAAATAAGGATCTACTCTTTGTTGCTTTTCAGTTGAAAACTAAACCCAGAACCATTACAAGCCTTCATAAGTCTAGTTACATGGCTATGTATACCATGAACGGGTAAGCCTTGCTGAGTATTAGAATACTCAGCCTTGCCTTATAACTTTTGTTCAGGTAATCCTCCTGACGACTCAGCTCCGCCTGTACCGTGGCCCTATCCTCTGCCTGATGGTTGGTCCATGGAGTGGGACCCGTCCCCGGCCAATGCAGACCCCTCCGAGTGATGTCATGCAAGGGCAAGCATGACATCTGCACCGACGACGTGTACAATGCTGTACTTTAAACTCCGCTGCATGACCTGAAACTTATGTCTGTTTTGTAATAATTCCCCTGGTTGGGAAAGTTATGTCTCTTTTAAATACTCATGTAATATATCTGTCTGTGATGTAAAATGTGCTGGCATTTGTATCTCTGGACTCGCCTTCGTGCGGGGTACCTTGTTTGATCCTGCATTCGGTGGTTTTTCAGGACGTTACCCAACAGGCCAAGGGATTATACCGTTTGAAGCACGTTGGAGCCCGCAGAAGTGGACTCACATACTTGAACCGGTGTAATTCGAGTTGGTTCTGCCACAGCTGGTATCAGAGCTAACAAGTGTACACTGGAGATGTGAAGTGCCTTAAAAATACTCTGCAGGGACACTAGGAGTTGTACCCGAGTTATCCAGCATAACCCGACATCCCCCGACCGGACCACCTTCTTCCCAGTGCCGCGGCTGAAGCGAAAAAAGCTCAAGCATCTGATGCTCTGTCCAGCGGCGAGACGATCGAAAGCGGGAGCCCCCTGGCGGAAAGGGTAACTGAAGGGAAGGCAAAGAAGAACAACTCCCCCGGATCGTCCGTGGAGTTTGCCGAAGCCTTGCCATGGGTCCCTCGGGGTCAGCGAGTAGTGCGCAGACGTAAAGCGCATGCAATCGAACCCCCTAGGTATGAAGTTGTTGTCCTGTAGAATTGTCAAATATCAGAGTTGTTGCATGCTTACATTGTCTATTTTGCAGTCCTTCTACTTCTCCACCCGACCCCAAGCGCCAAAAGGTGATCGGGACCAAACTCACTGGGGATGATGTTCCAGCAGGTGGCACCGCAGAAACTGCTGGGACGGACACATCGACTACCTCAGCAGGGACGGTAACCATTGTCGTGACGGGTACCTCGCAATCGGCTGGTGTGACCCCACCACCGGCAACGAGTACCATGGTTATAAAACCATGAGCCCTGAGACTAAAGAAATCCGCCATGAAGAAATCTTTGCTGTAAGTGCAAATCCTTTTTCATAATGCATATTCTGTTCTTTTCGACTTGTTTAATGATATAACTGATTCTGCTTCATTAGGACTGTGTCTGCCTTGGTGTTTAAGCCAAAGCCTATTTGGGCTACTCCAGCCCCCGAGCCGCCAGCCCCCAAGGAGGACACGACACTGCCCAACTCACCACCCCTGAGCCCCAGCAACCCGAATCTAGTGCCGGTGGTGAAGAACAAGTCGAGGCCACTAATGCCCCTCCTGCAGATGGCACAAGTAAGTGTCTGACCTCTCATGGCTAACTGCTTAGACAACAAACTTCAAGTACTGAATGCGTGTCGACTTGCAGGTGCCCCACAACCATCAGCTGAAGAAGCTGTGGGTACCTCAAGAAACACTGTCGATCTGCTGGTGTCCAGGAGTGGATACCAGAACATCATCACCACAGATCTAGTGGATGATCCGCTCCTGACGGTCGACAACATGCGATACTTCCAGAAGATCTCCAAGGAGATGTACCAATTTACCCTGGTAAGGCATGATTACTATTCTGCCATTATACTTTGTCAAGTTGCGCCTTGTGTTGCCTCCTGGATACAAAAGGCATGCTTGTCTTAATCTTTCCCCTTATGCAGGATGTGGCCAAACTCTCACAACAAAATCCGAAAAGCTGAAAGCAGTCGTGAGTGGCCTCCAGGAACTCTGAACAAAGGATCAACGCATATCAGAAGGGCATAAGAAGAACATGTGTCTTCAAAGAGAGCTCGATAAGGTGAAGCTGGAGCAGATGCGAGAAACATGTCTCCTCAAGAACGATCTCCACAATCTTGAGAAGTCCAACTCAGAGCTCGAAGAACAGCTCAAAGAGCAGAAAAAGGTGCACCAAGGCAAGCCCTTTCTTCACCCGAGTACTTTCTCTTAGCAATTTATCTTGAGTTTTGAAAACTGTCTTCACCGCAGAGCTTAGGAAAATTTTAACATATAAAGAAGAGTTGCTTGCTGATGTGAAGAATATGCTGTATCACCGCAAAGATGACATCGAGAGGCTACAGAAGGTGATCGCCGACACGGAACAACAGTTCATCGACTGCCTTCAGCAGATCAAGACGCTGGGCGAAGAAAAGGAGCAGCGCCAGAAAGAGCTGGAGGACTTGAGGAGGGCCGCCCAACAGCTTATTGACATGGTGGATCCGCAGGAAGGCGGCGAAGCAGACGGGCGATCCCTGCTGGAGCAACTCCTCAGAGCACCGCAGAGGTCCTCAGTTTCATCGCCAAAGCCCCCATCACATGTGTCAGCCACGCGCTTAGTTTTGTAAAGTCCTTTTGGCCTCAGGCTCGACTAGAGGTATTCGCATAGGGTGCGGCTGCAGACTGCTCCGAAGAGCAGTTCAGCGAGTACCTCCTGGAAGCCCGGCCTGTAGCTAAAAAAATAGTAGAAAGTGTAATACAGGATTGAGATGTAAAAACAAGTACTCTTCTCCTTGTAATATATCTGTCATTGACGTCTCTACTTGTATTTACCTTGTGACTTCTGGATTGTCATCCATGTTCATAGGCTAAGTAGTAGACACTACCCTGGGTGCAACGACCCTGGAAGTAGTTGAAATAGCTCCTCATGTGAGCCCATCCAACAAGTTAGATAGAATCCGATCGAGCGGATCTAACCTGTTAGGAAAAAACGCGATCATCATCGCAACGACTGTCATGCTCCTGGCAAGAAATCAAAACTACCCCGAGTGCAGCGACTCTGGGAGTAGTCGATATAGCTCCTCATGTGAGCTCGTCCAACAAGTTAGATAAAACCCGATCGAGCGGATGTAACCTGTTAGGAAAAAAACGCGATCATCATCACAACGACTGTCATGCTCCTGGCAAGAAGTTGAAACTACCCCGAGTGCAGCGACTCTGGGAGTAGTCGATATAGCTCCTCATGTGAGCTAGTCCAACAAGTTAGATAGAATCTGATCGAGCGGATCTAAACTGTTAGGAAAAAATGCGATCATCATCGCAACGACTGATATGCTCATGGCAAGAAGTCAATTCATATAAAACATGAACGTGGCTCTAGCCTTCGTATTTAACGACCGTCAAAGCTCATGGCAAGAAGTCGATTCAAATAAAACATGAATGTGGCTATAGCCTCCATATTTTAACAGAAATTTTACATTCCGGATTCTGTGGCACATAGCCTCCAAATTGAATTGGAAGAAAACCACCTAGGCGCTCGGAGAACAGCTATCCCTGCACGTCTTCTTATGGGTAGAACTTGCGCAGGTTCTCAACGTTCCAAGAATTTGGGACGTCTTGGCCCTCGGGATATTGTAGTCGATAAGACTCCGGTCTTGAAATCTGCTTGATGACGAACGGTCCTTCCCATCTTGAGTCGAGCTTGTGTAAGCCGGACTCGTCTTGGATGCGGCATAGGGCCAAATCACCTATACTGAATGACCGTTCTCTGATGTTGCGGTCGTGATATCGCCGGATCCCCTGTAGGTATCGTGCTGACTGAACAAGAGCGGTGCAGCGAGCCTCTTCAACAGAGTCGAGCTCTAGGCTGCCTTGCCTCGTCAGCCTCGCCTTCATTGTACATTTCAACCCTTGGGATTTCCACATGATGTCAGCCGGCAAGATTGCTTCGGAGCCGTAGACAAGAAAGAATGGAGCTTGCCCTGTGGCTTTGGACGACTGAGTTCTGAGGCCCTAGATGACATGTGGTAACTCGTGTATCCATTTTCCTCCTTTCTTGCTGTTTTCATCATAGAGTCTTTTCTTGAGGCCCTCGATTATCATGTCGTTCGCCCTCTCGACTTGACCATTGGCCCTTGGGTGTGCAACGGAGATGTACTTGACCTCGATGCATGCATTTTCACAGAACTCCCAGAACTGGTTAACCGTGAAATTTGATCCCAGATCCGTGATGATGGTGTTCGGGAAGCCAAAGCGATGCAAGATGTCGGAGATGAAATCAACGACTCTAACTGGCGTGAGCTTGGCTATCGGCTTGTACTCGATCCACTTGGTAAACTTGTCGATAGCCACCAATACATGGGTGAAACCACCTGGCGCCATTGTGAAGGGCCCAATCATATTAAGGCTCCAACAAGCAAATGGCCAGGATGGCGGTATGGTGATAAGATTGTGAGCTAGGACATGAGATTGCTTGCTGAAGAATTGGCAGTTTTGGCATCTCTGCATGAGGTCCTCAGCATCAGACACTGTGGTGGGCCACCAGAAACCAGCTCTATATGCTTTCCCCACCAGCGTTCTTGAAGCCGCGTGGTTGCCACAAACGCCCTCATGTATCTCCCGCAGTATGTTGTAGCCGTCTTCTCCCGTGACGCACTTCATGAGTACACCTGATCGTGCGCCACGCCGGTAGAGTTTATTGTCAACTAGGACAAAACCTTTGCTTCTGCGCATGACACGAGCTGCCGCTGCGCTTCTTACGTCCATCCCTACTGGCAGTCGTTGGTCCTGGATGAAGTCGATATAAGCTGTCGGGTTTTATCCGGCTGCCCACCAAGGGGTATACCCAAGGTGGTAGGTTTTGGGTTGGGATGCACCGAGATCAGGAACTCGAAGGTGCCGACAACACAAGATTTAGATAGGTTCAGGCCGCAATATGCGTAATGCCCTACGTCCTGTATGATGGTTTGTATTGCCTTGATGTTGATCTGGTGATCTTAGTTTTGAAGGGGTCCCTGCCTGCCCTTATATACATGGGGGGACAGGGTTACATGAATCCTAGCCTGATACTAGCTTAGGAATCGTACTCAAGTACAACTCGAGTAGTTTCCTTCTATACAGACTAGTCCTACTCCGCATGCGGGTAGAATATAACATAAATAAGGTACAGGACACGTCCTATCCCCGAGCCCAATATGGACTCCTTGATGTACACAGCCCTGTGGCCCCAGGTCTGACAAGCCCCCGAGCTCTTCGTAGCTAAGCACTGCAGGCTCTTCGAGTACTTCTGAAGCAATCTTCGACTTCTTTCAAAGCTCCGTCTTGAAATTTCTCTTCGAGTACTCTTCTGACTGCATCGAAGCTATGAGGTTCTCATGCCCCCAATTCTTCCTTTTATATGGGGTGCGATGAATAATCGCACTCCATATGGAGTAGCCCCCGAGTCTTAGGTTGAATCAAAGAATCAAGCTGAGGGTCAAACTAGTCTTGAATCTTTTCTTCTTATCCTTCGAGTACTTTTGAAAAATAAGTAGTCGATGCCACGTGTCTCACAGCCCCCGAGCCTTGAATCCAAATTTCTCAAATTTTGGAAAAAAAGGATCCCAAAGGTCGTGGCAAAAATGTTCCCTGTTGAGAAAATATAGTTCAAGATGATGTAATTGGCAGAGATTGAACTCGAAATTCGAAAAAACCTCTTTTTTCGGGACAATTAACCCTGAAAAAATGGTTAATCAAATAACTGCCCAAAAAATCCACCAAAAAACCGTTCGTATTCCAAGTATTCCCCTTGTGCGACGCTTCACCTTTTGCACAGTAAACCACTGTCTGACCGCTGGTTATTTAACCCCGCAGTTAGTTAGGGTTTTTTCCGTGCCTTCAGATATTTCGCCGCCGCCAGAGAAAAAAAACAAAACCCCAATTAGATCTCACCTTGCTGTCGCCCCTCCACAGCCCTGCGTAGTCGAAATCCTTCGAGCCTGCGACCGTAGCCCCCGAGTGTTGTGCGAACAACCCGTGGCTTAACAGATTCGAAATGGCGCTGAAGAAGACCAACCAGAAGGACTTGAAAGAAGTGCAAGCGGCAACCGGCGAGTGGACAATTAGTAAGTGTTCTCGCCACAATCTCGCAAATTTGGTGTTGGGAGGCCTTCTTCAGGAAAGGGATCTCGTCAATTGGCGCCTTTCCTTTCGCGACCCTTTCCCAATGGAAAATGTCGACGAGATCGTCTCTTTTTGTTCTTTTTCTGAACGGGGATTGGCCTCCCCACTTGTTCGTTCTTCCGTGGCCTTCTTTATTTCTACGGGATTGAGCTGCAACACCTCAACCCTAACTCAATTTGCCACATCTCCATTTTCATCCACTTCTGTGAAGCCTTCCTCAGAATTGAGCCCCATTGGGCTCTTTTCCGCTATCTTTTCCGCATGAAGCCGCGGCCCACCTCAAAAGACCCATCTACGATAGGGGGCGCTGGCATCTAGCTTAGGCAATATGCCAGCGAGAAATATATATCTTACAAATTCCCGTCCAATGTCCCCGGGTGGAAGCAGCAATGGTTCTATATTGCGAACCACGCCCCCCAACTCCCTGCGCGTTCAGGCAGATCTCCCGTTCAGCGCCCCGAGTGGTCCCTGGAGCCTGCTCAGGCAGAGATGGACCAAGAAAAGGAGCTGCTAGAGTTGATCACCGCGCACAAGGAGGCGGGGGTAACCGGGGCATCCGTAATGATGTCATTCTTCAAACGCCAAATCGAACCCATCCAACAGCGCCACACATTAGGATTCGAGTACATGGGAACTGAAGACCCATCTCGTATGTGCGTAGAGGAACTCGGAGATGACGCAGCGCTTGTTCGCGTCAAGCGAATTCTACTGGACGTGGAAACTGTTCCATACGTTCCAGCAGGATTTTCAGCCTAGAACCGGCCACCATCAGTAAGTAGTCGACTTCTCGACTTCTTTTGTGATGTTGTGAAGTATAACTGACTGATAAACTTGTCACAGGATCGAACGGCATTATACCGGAATTACCCGCCGCAACCTGATCTGCCCCGACCATATCACTTGTTGCCCAGCGCCGCGGCCGAAGCAAAAAGAGCAAAAACTGCTGGCAACAAGTCGGTCGAGGGCAGCCGGGCGACCGGGGAGAGGGCGCAAGCAAACAACTCCTCCGGATCATCCGTGGAATTATCTGACGACGCACCTCTAATTTCCCAGCGGCGCCTGAAGATGCGGAAACGCAAAGCCAGCACTGCTGATCTCGCCGGGTAAGTGCTTGTCAAACTATAAAGATATCGAGTTGTTCTGCTGAATACCGATAATAACGCTGTTTTGCAGTCCTTCGTCTTCTTTGCCCAGCCCCCAGCGCCAAAAGGTAGTCGAAACAACCACAACCGGGAATGATGCACCAGAAGCCAGACCCACAGAGGTTGATGGGGCGGACCCGTCGCCTTCTCCTGCAGATGATGTAACGATCGCCGTGGCGGGCGCTGTATCGGGGCAACTCGCGCCCTCGACTGAAGCAGCTCCGCCGCCAGCAGTGAGTTCCGTGGCCATCGCCACGCCGGCGCTGCCAGCCCCCTCGACTTGTATACCTGCAGCTCCGGCCGCAAGCGCCATGGTGAAGAGGCCATTGAAACTAGTGTTGAGGAAACCAACGATAATCCGATCCCAAGTGTAAGTAATGCTCTGGATCTTGCCCCAAGCCATGTATGATAATCACAGTAATGATGCGTTACTGTTGTCTTGAACAGATCAGCAGCGGCGGTGATGCTGGACGAGCCAGAACTCGAGTTGGCTCCTCCAGCCCCCGAGCCCTCGCCCGAACAGGCCGACGCACCGGAACCAGCAGAAGGGGCAGATGTGGCCTTGCCTGACTCACCGCCGCCCGAGCTCCACACACGGAACTCGAAGCCAGTGGCGATGAGCAAGTCGAGGCCGCCGTTACCGTACCCGCCGAGGTTGCAGGTAGATGATCGAGCTGTCTTCTGCCATAATCGTCGCTGTGTTAAACACTTGTCCTTTGTAGAGACCACGCAACCATCAGTCTTGGAGGATGCGGGTACTTCTGGTGAAGCAACCGTGCTGCCGACCCCTGGAGGAGAGATCGACGACGCACTCCAAGTGATGCGCCTCCCAAGGGACGACCTAAGCCACGTGCGGCAAATGGTCAAGGCGATCGATAAGTTTGCCCTGGTAAATCTTGACTGAATCGCTGGTAACTGTATGCTCAAGTTGTCTGTCTCTGACGTCCGGAAACGTGCAGGATATGAGCCAGAAAGCTGATGAGCGGCTGAAGCTGGAAGAGTCCGCCAAGCGTATTGATGAGCTAATGCAGGAGCGGGTCGGCTTCGAGCAGACCATCACCGAGCTCCAAGGCCGACTCAAGGAGTAGAGAAAAACCCATCAAGGTACGTTGAATTCCATTCTCGAAATCATACCCGTAATCGATAACTCCATGGTCTGAAACCTGCTTATCACCGCAGAACTTAAAAAACTCTTAGATTATAAAGAGGGGTTGCTTACTGATTTGAAGAACATGCTGAATCGCCACGCAGATGAAGTCGAGAGTCTGCGGAAGGTGATGGCCGACACAGAGAAACAGTTCGTCGACTGCCTTCAGCAGATAAAGACTCTAGGCGAGGAGAAGGAGCAGCGCCAGAAGGAACTCGATGACTTAAAGGCAGCAGCCCAGGAACTCGTAGAGATGGTGGACCCTCGGGAAGACGGCGCTGAAGATGAGCCACCACTGCTGGATCGACTTCGCGAGGCACCGCAAAAGATCCTCAACTTCGTCACCAAGGCCGCCACAACATACGTGGGTCATGCTTTGGGCCTTGTGAAGTCCTTCTGGCCAAAGGCTCGGCTAGAAGTACTCGCAGGGGGCACAGCTGCTGATTGTACTGATGAAAACTTCCACGAGTACTTGCTAGAGGTTCGGCCAGTTGCTGAAAAAATTGTAGAAAACATGGTCCAGGATTGAACCGTTAGTATTTATGACATTTGTAATATAAGAAACCACCTTAGTCCTCCTGTGGCCTTATATGAAGTCTGAGAGCCTCGTCTGCTCTGTAGCAGGGACATGCTACCTCTGAGTGCAGCGACTTAGAGAGTAGTCAAAATAGCTCTTCAATTGAGCTCATCGGGTAAGCTAGATAAAATCCGACCGGGGGGATCCAACGTGCCCGGAACGCGCGGTTTATGGCGCGACGACTAGGATGCCCGTAGCAAACAGTCGAAAACTACCTTGAGTGCAACGACTTCAGGAGTAGTCGATATAGCCCATTATGTGGACATGCCAAACAGGTTAGATAGAACCCGAGCCAGACGGGCCTAACCAGGTTGAAAAAACACGATTGTCATCGCGATGACCCATATGCCTGTAGCAAGTAGTCGATTTGTATAAAACTTGAGCGTGGCCAAAGCCTCTGCATTGTATTCAAGAGTTGATATTTTGGGTCATGTGGCACAAAGCTGCCATATTGACCCAAAAAAGAAAAAATGTGCCCTTGGCGCGCACAGGAATTGAAAACGAGTCTGCTTAGGGGTAGAAATGTCGCAGGTGTTGAATATTCCATGAATTGGGTACATCCTGACCGTCGGGGTGTTGTAGTCAATAAGATCCTGGTCTTGTAATCCTCCTGATGATGAACGGTCCTTCCCATTGTGAGTTAAGCTTGTGCAAACCCGACTCATCCTGAACGCAACCAAGGACGAGGTCGCCTATGCTAAACGACCGTTCCTTAATATTGCGATCATGATATCGCCGGATCCCCTATAGGTAACGGGCTGACTGAACGAGAGCAGAGCAGCGAGCCTCTTCGACAGAATCCAGCTCCAGCTGTCGTGCTTCGTCTGCCTCGCCTTCTTTATACATCTCGACCCTTGGGGATTTCCACATGATGTCCGCTGGAAGAATCGCCTCGGAGCCGTAGACAAGAAAGAACGGGGTCTGCCCTATGGCTTTGGACGGTTGAGTCCTGAGCCCCCAGATGACATGTGGTAACTCGTGAATCCACTTCCCGCCTTTCTTGTTATTGGCGTTGCAGAGTCTCTTCTTGAGGCTGTCAATGATCAAGCCGTTTCCTCGCTCGACTTGCCCATTTGCCCTTGGGTGTGCCACCGAAACGTACTTGACCTCGATGGATGAATTTTCACAGAATTCCTAGAATTGGTTGGCCATGAAATTTGAACCTAAATCTGTGATGATAGTGTTGGGAAAGCCGAAACGATGCAAAATATCAGAGATGAAGTCGACCACCTTGTCTGGGGTGAGTTTGGCGATCGGTTTGAACTCGATCCACTTGGTGAACTTGTCGATAGCCACCAAAACATGAGTAAAGCCTCTCGGCGCCGTTGTGAAGGGCCCAATCATGTCGAGGCTCCAGCAAGTGAACGGTAAGGAAGGCGGTATAGTAATGAGGGTGTGGGCCGGGACATGAGTTTGCTTGCCAAAGAACTGGGAGTTCCGACATCTTTGTACCAGATCCTCGGCATCGGACACGGCGGTGGGCCACCAGAAACTGGCTCTGTAAGCTTTGCCGACCAGTGACTTGGACGCTGCATGGTTACTGCACACGCCCTCGTGTATTTCCCGCAATATGTCCAGACCTTCTTCTGTTGTGACGCACTTCATGAGTACTCCAGATCGTGCGCCGCGCCGATAAAGTTTGTCTTCGACTAGGACGAAACCCTTGCTCCGTCGCATGACGCGGGCGGCAGCAATGCTCTTGGGGTCCATCCCTGCCAGTAATACGAGATCTCGGATGAAGTCGATAAAGGGTCCTCTCCACTCCTCACCAACTAGCATAACCTCCCGTTCTGGCTGTACAGAGCCAGTGCCGGTGGAGACCTGTGGTGAAGGGCTGATGGACGGTTGCTTCAACTCTTGTACGAATACCCCTGCTGGGACTTGAGCTTGGGTTGATCCCAGCTTAGACAGGGCATCAGCAGCAACGTTGTGCTCCCGCAATACATGATGAACTTCTAAGCCAGAAAATTTGTTTTCTAGCTTGCGTACCTCCTGTACATAGGCTTCCATGGTCTCCTTGTTGCAGTCCCACTCCTTATTGACTTGCTGAACGACCAAAAGTGAATCGCCAAATGCAAATAGTCGCTTGATCCCTAGTGATATCGCCAAACGAAGCCCATGAAGCAAGGCTTCATACTCGGCTTCATTGTTGGATACCTCCCAGAGGATTTAGAGAACGTATTTGAGTTGTTCGCCTCATGGGGAAATGAGTAAGACTCCAGCGGCGCCGCCATCGAGCTTGAGAGAACCATCAAAGTACATGGTCCAATGCTCTGGCTTGTCCACTGGATTTGGAACTTGATTTTCCCTCCACTCTGCCATGAAGTCGACGAGAGCTTGGGACTTGATTGCAGTACGTGGCTTGAAGTCGATCGACAAAGCCCCCAGTTCTACTGCCCACTTTGAAATACGACCCGTGGCATCCTGGTTATGTAGGATATCCGCCAGCGGGTAGTCTGTGATCACAGTGATCTGGTACTCTTCGAAGTAGTGGCGTAATTTCCTTGAAGTGATTAGTATGCCGTAGAGAAGCTTCTGGACTGCCGGGTACCGCACCTTAGACACTGAGAGTACTTCACTGACAAAGTACACGGGCCTCTGCACACCAAAAGCATGGCCCTCCTCGGGGCGTTCGACGACAATGGCACTGCTGATAACATGGGTTGTTGCCGCAATGTAAAGTAAAAGGGTCTCACCCGGCAATGGAGCTGTGAGGATCGGGGGCGACTGTAGGTGTTGCTTGAGATCCTGCAGGGCCTGCTCGGCTTCCTCTGTCCAGTGAAACTTGTCCTGACGCTTTAAGAGTGTGAAAAAAGGTAGTCCTCTCTCCCCGAGCCGGGAGATGAATCTGTTGAGAGCTGCCATGCACCCTGTGAGTTTCTGCACATCTTTGATTGTGGCAGGTGCCGCCATATCAGTGATGGCGGTGATCTTTTCAGGGTTGGCCTCGATGCCCCGGTTACTGACGATGAACCCGAGCAATTTACCTGATGGAACGCCGAAAACACACTTGGTCGGATTGAGCTTCCATCGGTACTTCCTTAGGCTGGCGAAAGTTTCCTCCAGATCCGCGATCAGGCCCTCGGGACTTCTGGTCTTTACGACCACGTCGTCCAAGTAGGCCTCCACATTCTGGTGTAACTGATCAGCGAAGCACATCTGAATTGCGCGCTGATAGGTAGCGCCTGCGTTCTTCAACCCGAAGGACATGGTTTTATATGCATAAGTTCCAAAAGGGGTGATAAACGCGGTCTTGATCTGATCTTCTTCCTTGAGTGCGATCTGGTGGTACCCTGAATAACAATCAAGGAAACATAACAGTACGCAACCTGCGGTTGAGTCGACTACCTGATCGATGCGAGGGAGCCCAAAGTGATCCTTCGGGCAATGCTTGTTGAGATCGGTATAATCGACACACATTCTCCATTCTTTATTCTTTTTCAATACAAGAACAGGGTTAGCTACCCACTCTAGGTGGATTACTTCTTTAATGAATCCAGCCGTGAGGAGTTTAGCTATTTCCCATTTGATAGCCTCCCGTTTATCAGGGGCAAAACGACGAAGTCGTTGCTTCTTTGGTACAGCTTGTGGATACACATTAAGACTATGCTCGATCAGCTCCTTGGGCACCCCTGGCATATCCGATGGTTTCCATGTGAATATGTCTCGGTTAGCCCACTGGAAACTGACGAGCGCGAGTTCCTATTTGTCACCCAAGCCCGCGCCGATGATGGCTGTCTTGGATGAGTCGCCTTCCTGGAGCTGGATTGACTTGAGAGCCACGTCGCCTGTCGACTTGATGCCTGATTGGCTTGCCTTCTTTGTCGGGATGTCCAGCTCGGCTTGAGAAAGTTGCTGTGCGGCCGCAAGTACTTCTCCGGAAGCATCTGGCACGCGGGAAGTCGATGCATACTGGATGGCCTCTTGATTGCAATCGTAGGACTTCTTCAAGTCGCCTCGGAGCGTGAGCACGCCGCTGCATCCTGGCATCTTGAGAAGTAAATAGACGTAATGCGGCACCGCCATGAACTTAGCGAGTGCCGGCCTCCCCAGTATAACATGGTAGGAAGATTCGAAGTTGGCCACCTCGAACTTGATGAACTCGGTTCGGTAATTCTCCCTCGTCCCGAAGGTGACTGGGAGAACGACCGTTCCAAGCGGGTGTGCGGCATTGCCAGGGACAATACCATAAAAAGGAGCCTTGCTCGGAGTAAGCTTGTTGGTCAGGTCCAGACCCATCTTCTTCAGCGTACTGGCGAAGATAAGATTAAGTCCGCTCCCACCATCGATAAGAACCCGAGTGAGCTTAACTTCTGCGACCACGGGATCCAGCACCAGTGGAAACTTCCCAGGCTTGGAAAAGCTGATCTACTGGTCAGCACGGGAAAAAGATATGGGGACCTCCGACCATCGGAGTGGTCGTGGTACCGCCGGCTCAATGGATAGAATTTCCCGTAGCAGCAACTTCTGTTCCCGCTTGGAGCAAAAATCTTCATCACCACCAAAGATGACATTGACGGTCTTGGAGGCATCCTGGAACTTGGGCGTCTCAGACTTATCTTCTTGATCCTTGTCTTCGGGCTCTTTGCCCGTTGACTTGTTCTTCTTGCCGTTTCCAGGGGAGCCAAAGGTGCACTTGAGCTGAAAGCAGTCGATCGCTGCATGTTTGGAGTTGACGCACCATGGGCACTTCTTCTGCAGGAGTTTTTCAAACTGCTCCTGCGTGGTTGACTTCTTGCCCCGCGAAGGACGTTCCACAGCCGCGATGAGATCGTCTGGCTTGCGTTTTCGAGAAGAACCCGAAAAGTCCCGCTGGCCTTTGTCAGCCCGGTTGTCGTTGTTGCGCTTCTGGTTGAGGTCGGTGCGTCTTGGAAACCTCTCGCGCATCTTTTCCTCTTGTTCAGACCAGTCGTGCATCATGTCACATAGTCCTGCAACCGTCTTTGGCCTATTACACCCAAAATCATGATATATACCTGGGTCCGTTAGGCCGTTGTAGAAGCAGTCGATGATGTCCTCCTCCGTGATGTTGGCGATGGTGGCCCGCACATCGAAGAAACGGCGGGTGTAAGACCGGAGGAGTTCGTTACGCTCCTGCTTGCACTGGGCGAGGTCGTGCCGGGTTCCTGCTCGAGTTATCGCCCCCTGGAAGTTGTCGATGAAAACCTTCTTGAGGCCCTCCCAGGAGTCGATGGAGTCGTTGGGGAGGCTTTCCAGCCAGGTCAGCGGTGCAGGCTCCAAAGCCATCGGAAAGTAGACGACTTTGGTAGTATTGGAGCCGCCGGCCACCTCAATGGCAGTGGAGTAACAGCGGAGCCATTGTTGAGGAGTCTGCTTACCGTCATACTTGGTGATGCCGATCGGCTTGAAACCCTCCGGGTACTTGTAGCTGTTGAATCTCGCAGTGAATGCAGGAAAACGATCGCTGCAGTCAGCATCGTCCCGCTCGGCTACCTCGCGTTCCCGTCGCCTCGAGTCGAGGACTGACCGGACGTCGCGCCCCTCATTGATCTTCTGGCGAAGGTCCGGTTGTTGGCGTGAGCGGTTGGGCTGCCTCGGGTTGTTCGCCGGAGGTGGCTGCTGCCTCCCTCCGGTGGCCTGACTCCCACCCGCACCATCGTTGTTATTGCTATGTTGGGGTCGCGGGCGATCGCCTGTTGTTCGACTTGGGGCCTGGCTCCGGCTGTCTCCAACGCGCTCGTCCCCGACGAGTGATGCCGGGGCCTGCTGGTCCAGCTGGACCCATGCCCGTTGGGCGTAACGGAGCGCTTGTCGAACGTTGGGATCATTACTTCGCTCGAGTAGCGCTGTTACCCGAGCGATGTTGGCCACAGGAGTCCTGAAGCCTCGTTCATCAGCAGCAGCGAATTCAGCATCGAGTTCGCGCTGTGCAGAACGTATGCGCTCGTTGGCCCGCCTTCTACGAACCGCATGAGCTCTGTTCCTGGCACGCCGCGCATCGCATTCAGCGTCGTTCTCGTCGACAGCATCGGCAGTGTCTTCGTCTTCTGATATTCCATCAAGCACGCCGATGGGGATGAGGGCATCATCGTCCCCCTCCTCCGCCATCAGCACCTGACGGGTTGCGAGTTCTTCAGAGGGGGCTTCGACTAGTTCAGTCGAGCCCTCGGTGATAGTAGCCAACGCTCTGCCCTCCTAAAAAGGCAGAGGTGCAAGGTGGGCTACCAAGCGGTCTTCATGCCCGAGAAAATCGGACAGATCCATCCCCTTCCAATGAATGATTCATCCTTCGGAGGTGGTGGTGATCATCAGCCTGCAAGTGGCCAGGTGATCCTTAGCCCCCTGACATGCGGTGGCGTCGAAACCCCCAGCCTGGAGCAGAGAGTCCAAGTCCTTCTCCAACGCGGAAAAAGGAACAGTAGTGACAGATTCTGCCTCGGTTTCCCTGGCAGAATCAAAAAATGGCAACTCGTCGAGATTATCGATGAAATTGTCGAGCCTTTCGGCGAGTGTTTTTAGCTTGATGGTGTCATCGACGATGTGCCGACGGAATCTGCCTGCGCCGTTGGCGACGCAGACCCATGACCCAAAAACAAAAGTTGTGCCCTCAGGGAGCACGGGACTGGGGAACTTGAAAAAAGCCATCGAGTTCTCCAGGGGATCTCTGATGCGCACCCCTACCTGGCGCGCCAGCTGTCGGGTTTTATCCGGCTGCCCACCGAGGGGTATACCCAAGGTGGTAGGTTTTTGGTTGGGATGCGCCGAGATCAGGAACTCGAAGGTGCCGACAACACAAGATTTAGACAGGTTCAGGCCGCAATATGCGTAATGCCCTACGTCCTGTATGATGGTTTGTATTGCCTTGATGTTGATCTGGTGATCTTAGTTTTGAAGGGGTCCCTGCCCGCCCTTATATACACGGGGGGATAGGGTTACATGAATTCTAGCCTGATACTAGCTTAGGAATCGTACTCAAGTACAACTCGAGTAGTTTCCTTCTGTATCGACAAGTCCTACTCCGCATGCGGGTAGAATATAACATAAATAAGGTACAGGACACGTCCTATCCCCGAGCCCAATATGGACTCCTTGATGTACACAGCCCCGTAGCCCTGGGTCTGACATAAGCCTCTCTCCAGTCCTCTCCAAGCATCATATCCTCCCGATCGGGCTGTTGAAGGCTAGCATCAGTGGTTATCTGAGGTGAGGACTTGATGGATGGCTGCTTCAGCTCCTGGATGAAAACTCCCACTAGAACCTGTGCACGGGTGGATCCTAGCTTGGATAGTATATCTGCACCAACACTATGTTCCCGTATCACATGATGAACCTCCAGGCCGGAAAACTTATTTTCCAGCTTGCGAACTTCCTGTACGTAGGCGTCCATTGTCTCCTTGTTGCAGTCCCACTCTTTGTTGACTTGCTGAACGACCAGAAGTGAATCACTGTATACAAGTAGTCGCTTGATGCCTAGTGATATCGCCAAACGTAGCCCGTGAAGCAAGGCTTCATACTCAGCTTCATTATTGGATACCGCCCAAAGGATCTGAAGGACATACTTCAATTGTTCACCTCTCGGAGAAATAAATAAGACTCCAGCGCCACCGCCGTTGAGTTTAAGAGACCTATCGAAGTACATGGTTCAGTGCTCTGGCTTGTCAACTGAGGTTGGAATTTGATTCTCTCTCCACTCAGCCATAAAATCGACTAGAGCTTGAGACTTGATTGCAGTGCGTGGCTTGAAGTCGATTGATAAAGCCCCCAGTTCTACTGCCCACTTTGATATATGCCCCGTGGCATCTTGATTGTGAAGAATATCCACCAACGGGAAATCCGTAATCACAGTGATCTTGTACTCGTCGAAGTAATGGCGCAACTTTCTCAGTGTAATCAGTATTGCATATAAAAGTTTCTGAACTGCCGAGTATCGTACCTTAGATTCGGAGAGTACCTCGCTGACGAAGTACACGGGCCTCTGCACTCCAAACGCATGGCCCTCCTTGCTGCGCTCGACTACAATGGCACTGCTGACAACATGAGTTGTTGTCGCAATGTAGAGTAGTAGATCTTCTCCCGGCAGTGGTGCTGTAAGGACCGAAGGTGACTGAAGGTGTTGTTTCAGATCCTGCAGGGCCCGCTCGGCCTCCTCCGTCCACTGGAACTTGTCTTGCCATTTCAGGAGCTTGAAGAAGGGTAGTCCTCTCTCCCTGAGTCGGGAGATGAACCTGTTCAGAGCTACCATACATCCTGTTAGCTTCTGCATATCCTTGATTGTGGCTGGAGCCCCCATGTCAGTGATGGCCATAATCTTCACAGGATTGGCTTCAATTCCCCGGTTACTGACGATGAACCCGAGCAATTTCCCTTGGTACTCCAAAAATGCACTTAGATGGGTTAAGCTTCCACCGAAACATGCGTAAGCTGCTGAACGTCTCTTCCAAGTCTGCAATCAGGTCATCGGGATTCCTGGTCTTGCTGACCACGTCATCCACGTAGGCCTCAACATTCCGATGCAGCTGATCAGCGAAGCACATCTGAATTGCGCGTTGATAGGTTGTTCCTATGTTTTTCAACCCGAAAGACATAGTTTTGTAGGCGTATGTCCTAAACGGGATGATGAACGCATTTTTTATTTGATCTTCCTCCTTGAGCATGATCTGGTGATACCCCGAATAGCAATCAAGGAAGCAGAGGAGTACACAACCCGTCGTCAAGTCGACAACTTGATCAATGCGCGGTAGCCCGATGTGATTCTTTGGGCAATGCTTGTTGAGATCGGTGTAGTCAACGCACATTCTCCATTCATTATTCTTTTTCCTTGCAAGGACGGGATTAGCTACCCACTCTAGATGGGTTACTTCTTTAATGAAACCAGCCGTGAGGAGTTTAGCTATTTCCCGTTTAATTGCCTCACGTTTGTCGTGAGCAAACCTTCGAAGGCATTGCTTTTTGGGCACAGCCTGTGGGTTTCTATTCAGACCATACTCAATCAGTTCCCTGGGCACCCCTGGCATATCCGCTGGTTTCCACACGAAGATGTCTCGGTTAGCCTGAAGAAAACTGACGAGCGCGAATTCCTATTTCTCATCTAAGCCTGCACCGATAACGGCGGTCTTGGATGAGTCGCCCTCCTGGAGGCTGATCATCTTGAGGGCCACATCGCCGGTCGACTAGATGCTCGACTTGCTGGCCTTTCTCGTAGGGATTTCTAGCCCAGCTTGGGAGAGTTGTTGCGCGGCCATGAGTACTTCTCCTGAAGCATCTGGCACATGCGCAGTTGAAGCATACTGGATCGCCTCCTGGTTGTAGTCATACGACTTCTTCAAGTCGCCCCGGAGAGTGAGTACCCCACTTCATCCTGGCATCTTGAGAAGCAAATAAACATAATGCGGCACTGCAATGAATTTGGCCAGTGCCAATCTGCCTAGTATGGCATGATAAGAAGATTTGAAGTTGGCAACATCGAATTTGATGAACTCGGTGCGATAGTTCTCCCTCATGCCGAAGGTGAATGGAAGAACCACCATGCCAAGTGGGTGCGCTGCATTACCTGGGACAATGCCGTAGAAAGGAGACTTGCTTGGAATGAGCATGTCCGTTAAGTCCAGGCCCATCTTTCTCAAAGTGCTGGCGAAGATGAGGTTGAGACCACTTCCGCCATCGATGAGTACTCTGCTGAACCTGACTTCTGCCACCACCGGGTTCAGGACCAGGGGGAACTTGCAGGGCTCCAATAAGCTTGTCCATTGATCGTCGCGTGAGAACGAAATGGGGACCTCCGACCAACGGAGTGGTCATGGTACCGCCGGCTCGACAGACATGATCTCTCGGAGGAGCAGTTTCTGTTCCCGCCTAAAACTGAAGTCCTCATCTCCTCCGAAGATGATGTTTACGGTTTTTGAGGCATCCTGGAACTTCGCGTTGTGCGATTTGTCCCCTTGGTCATCCTCTTCAGGTTCTTTATCCGTTGGCTTGTTCTTCTTGCCACCACCGGGATTGCTGAATATCCTCCGGAGGTGCTAGCAATCAATTGCCACATGATTGGCACCTGGATGCCATGGGCATTTATTCTGCAGGAGCTTTTCAAACTCCTCCTGTGTCGTTGTCTTCCTACCTCGCGAAGGACGGTCCAATGCCGTGACGAGGTCGTCTGGCTTGCACTTTCAGGGTAGACCCGAGTAGTCCCGCTGGCTCTTGTCCGTACGGTTGTCATTTGGGCACCTCAGGTTGCTGTCATTGCGCCTCGGGAACCGCTCCCGCATCTTTTCCTCCTGCTCGGACTAGTCGTGCATCATGTCGTGAAGCCCTACAACAGTTTTCGATCTATTCTACCCAAAGTCTCTGTAGATGCCTGGGTCGATGATGCCATTGTAGAAGCAATCGATGATGTCTTCCTCCGAGATATTCGCAATGGTGGTGCGCACATCGAAGAAACGATGTGTATAGGACCGTAGGAGCTCGTTACGTTCCTATTTACATTGAGCAAGATCGTGACGAGTACCTGCACGGGTGATCACCCCCTGGAAGTTGTCGATGAAGACTTTCTTGAGCCGCTCCCAGGAGTCGATCGAGTTGTTGCTGAGGCTCTCCAACCACGTGAGCAGCGCAGGGTCCAAAGCCATCGGAAAGTAGATGACCTTGGTGATATTGGAGCCTCCTACGACTTCAATGGCGATGGAGTAACAACGTAGCCATTGCTAAGAAGCTTGCTTGCCATCATACTTGGTGATCCCAATCGGCTTGAAGCCCTCAGGGTACTTGTAACTGCTGAACCGTGTGGTGAACGCTAGAAAACGATCATTGCAATCAGTACCCTCTATCTCGGCTACTTCACGCTCTCTGCGCCTGGAATCAATTATGGATCACACATCGTATCCTTCATTGATTTTCTAGCACAGGTCTTCTGGAGGATTCCGATGATTGGCCTGTAGCGGGTTGCCTCCTGGAGGTGGCTGCTGCCTCCCACCAGTGGCTTGACTCCTGCAAGCGTTGTCGTTGTTATTGCTACGCTGAGGTCGAGGGCGGCCACCTGCCGCTCGACTGTGAGCCTGGCTGTGGCTTTCACCCATGTGTTCTTCTCTGACGGTGGACGCCAGGTTTTGTTGATCTAGCTGAATCCACGCCCTCTGCGCGTAGCGAAGTACTTGACGCAGGTTTGGATCGTTACTGCGCTCGAGTATAGCGGTTACCCTGGCGATGTTGGCCGCAGGAGTTCTGAAGCCCCACTCGTTGACGGTGGTGAATTCAGCGTCTAGCTCATGATGCATAGATCGCATGCGCTCGTTGACCCTCCTTTGCCGGACATCGCGAGCTCTATTCCTGGCCCTCCGTGCCTCACGATCGGCACCGTTTTCATCACTGGCATTGGCTGTGGCCTCATCTTCGGATATCATATCAAGTGCGTCGTTGGGTGCGATGCCAACATCCTCGCCCTCCTCCGCCATCAGCACTTTGCATGATATGAGCTCATTAGAGCTCTCTTCGACTAGCTCGGTCGACTCCTCTGCCACGGTGGCTAATGGCCTGCCCTCCTGAAAAGGCAAGGGCTCAAGGTGTGCCACAAGTCGGTCTTCATCCTTGAGTAGATCAGAGAGTTTCATGCCTTTCCAATGCACGAAACGGCCCTCTGGAGTGGAGGTGATCATCAGACCGTTGTCACCAAGACAACCCGCAGCCTCCCGACGTGCAGTGGCTTCGGGCTTTCCGATTCGGAGTAAGTAGTCCAAATCCTTTTCCAATGCGGAGAGGGACTCTGAGTTGTTGGCCTCCTGATGTTCAGTGGCCGAATTGCATAGACTGAGTCGCGATCGGTTAAGCAAGTCCTCAGATTGGAGCGGGTCCGATCCGAGGGAGGTTGTTGCAGTGCTAGGCGGAGTCGCATTGACAACGGACTCCTCCACGGTCTTCCTGGCGGAACCATGGGCCGGCAATTCGTCGAAATTGTCGACGAACTCATCGAGGTCGCTATAAAAACTCGCTACGAGAGTTATCGGCTTCATGTCGATGATGAATCGACGAAAATTGCCCGCACCATCTACGACGCAAACCCACGAGCCGAAAACGAACGTCGTGCCCTAATGGGGCACAGCACTGGTGAACTTGAACGATGCCATCGAGTTTGCCGGTGGATCTTTGATGCGCACCCCTACCTGGAGCGCCAGCTGTTGGTGTTTTACCGCCTGCCCACCGAGGGGTATACCCGAGGTGGTAAGTTTTAGGTAGGGTGACGCCGAGATCAGGAACTCGAAGGTGCAAGCAACACAAGGTTTAGACAGGTTTGGACCGCGATGTGCGTAATACCCTACGTCCTGTTTGGTGGTTTGTATTGCCTTGGGTATTGATGTTATGTTTTGAGGTGGTCCCTTCCCGCCCTTATATATCCGGGAGGACAGGGTTACATGAATCCTAGTCCGACACTAGCCTAGGAATCATACTCGAGTACAACTCGAGTAGTTTCCTTCTGTACGGGCTAGTCCTACTTCGCATGTGAGTAGAGTACAACATAGATAAGGTATAGAACATGTCCTATCCCCTAATCCTGTATGAACTATGTTATGTACACAGTCTCATAGTCCCGGATCTGACAGATTCCCCCAGGACGAGAACGAGGAGCACCGAAGGATCCGGCAGTTGAAGAACGCCAAGCGCGCCCCAGCTCAGGCGGAATGCAGAAAATCACGCTCGCAATCCAATGTACCTAATGAACCTCAACAATGCTTTCGCAGCAGTCGCAGATAGGGAGTATCGTACATCGATCGACGCCATTGCAGAAGCAGCGCTCCTAGCCCAACAACTACCACCCAACCCCCAGATACAAAGGCTGCAGTATCTAACCCAGTGCGCGCTCATGCAACTTGATGGGCAACATCCAGTGTCCTCCACTCGGAATTTGCCCTCGAGGTCTGAGCGAAATGGTGAAACTGCGCTGATCAATCGCACCCCTGTAGGAGGCCCCGGGAACATAAGGAACGACAACCGCCAGCGCAACGAAGGCCACCCATCCACACGTGGCAACACCGAACAAGAAGTACAACAATCTACTCGCCAACCTCACAACCAGCATGGTGCAAGGCCTCTAGGCCAAGCTCCACCCAAGGCCAGCCTTCACGATGCTCCTACGATCGACCTCAGGCAGAAGATCAATGATGGCCGCGACGCACGGCGCATCATCAACACAAGGAGAAGGGACCGCCCTGATAGGTACCACGATGATGATGACAACGACCATTTCCCCGCCTTCACCTCCAACATCACTGAAAAATCCAATCCCAAAGAGTTTAAACCAGTCAGAATCCCCAAGTACGATGGCAAGCAGGACCCATGCCAGTCGATCCGATGCTGCTCCGTTGCCATCGAGGTCTTAGGGGGATCCAACTCCACCAAAGCACTCTACTTCCTGGTAGCTTTGGAATCTGCGCCCCTCACTTGGCTTGAAAGTCTCAAGCCAAACTCCATCGACTCCTGAGAAGACCTCAAGCGGGCTTTCATCGACAACTTCCAGGGATCCATGATCAAAGTAGGCACTAGCCACAATCTGTCCCAGGTCAAGTAAGAGATCAACGAAACCTTAAGGTCCTACACTCGGCATTTCTTCGAAATACGCGCCACCATCGCCAACATCACTGACGAGGACATCATCCGCTACTTCCAGAACTGACTCTTCTCGAAGCACAGTACCACAACTTCGGATGCAACCACCCGACTACTGCCATGGTGGGCTGACCAGAAGGACGAGGAGAACGATCGCTTCCCCAAGCGAAACAGCGACAAGCAAGGCAACGGCAACAGCCACTTCAACAAGGGCCAGCGGAACCACTCGGGGAACCCCCAAAAGCGCAAGCCAGACCAAGAAGTCATGGCTATCAAGCACAATCTGCGTGGTAAGAAGTTGGGGAACAACGACGCACAGTTTGAGAAAGTCCTGCAGAAACAATGCCTGATGCACCCGAAGTCAGGACACACGCTCTTCGAGTGCGTCAACCTCCGCAAGTCACTCAACGCTCCACCCCTTCCCCAAGCAGGAAAGTGAAAGGACCAGGAGGATGATGACGAGGGTGACAAGTTGGGGGCTCAAGATTTCCAGGACTCAAAGAACGTCATCAACGTCATCTTTGGCGGAGACGGCGGATTACCCTCCAAGCGCACATAGAAGTTGACCCTGAGCGAAATCCTCTCTGTAGAGCCTGCCACACAAAAGCCTCTGAGATATAGCGAGGTCCTGATCTTCTTCTCTAGGGATGATCAATGGACAAGCTTCTCCTAGATGGGAAAATTCAAGCTCGTCCTAGATCCTGTCATGGCGAGCTCACAGCTAACCCGAGTATTCTGAAGAAGATGGGTCTGGACATCTCCAGTATGCTCACCCCAAGCAGAGCTACTTTGTATGGCATCATCTCGGGAAACGCGGCTACACTACTTGGCTCAGTGATCCTGCTAGTTACCTTTGGGATGAAGGACAACTACCGCACCGAGTACATCAAGTTCCAGGTCGCTGACTTTGAGTCGTCATACCATGCCATCCTCGGCAGACCAGCACTGGCCAGGTTTATGGCCGTGCCCCACTACGTCTACCTACTTCTTAAGATGCCAGGCAAGATAGGCATACTATGCCTTGCCGATCAGCTACATCGCAACATTGAAGCCTATGTGGATGATGTGGTCATCAAGACCAGATCCCATGATGAGTTCATCCCTGATCTTGAGGAAACTTTCAACAGCTTATGCAAGTTTCGATGGAAGCTTAACCCAACCAAGTGCATCTTCGGCATGCCACAAAGAAAACTACTCGGTTTCATCGTTAGTCACTGAGGAATTGAAACAAACCCGAACAAGATCACCGCCATCACATCCATGGATGCTCCACGAACGATCAAGGATGTCTAGAAGCTCACAGGTTGCATGGCAGCCTTGAACAGTTTTATCTCCTGACTTGGAGAATGGGGATTACCCTTCTTCAAACTACTCAAGCGCCACAACAAGTTCCAGTGGACCAAGGAGGCAACACAAATGCTGCAAGATCTCATGTATCATTTGCAGTCGCCCCCCATCCTAATAGCTCCCCAATCAGGCGAGAATCTATTACTCTACATCGCTGATGACTACTCACGTCATCAGTACGGCAATCATGGTGGAGCACCAGGAGGATAGCTATGCTTTCGGGGTGCAACGGCCAGTCTACTTTATCAGCGAAGTCCTTTCTGAATCAAAGGTTCATTACCCGACAATTCAGAAACTACTTTACGGTATACTCATCACCTTAGGAAGCTTCGCCATTATTTCGATGCATACAACATCTTGATGGTCACAGATTTCTCATTGGCAAATATCCCCCACAATCGGGACACCACCAGGCGCATCTCCGAGTGGGTAGTGGAACTGGGGGCTCTCACCCTCGACTTCAAGCCCCGGACGGCCATCAAGTTGCAGGCACTAGTCGATTTTATGGTGGAGTGGTGAGAAAACCAAGTGAAAGCCCTAGCCAACCATCCAGAGCATTGGGTCATGTACTTCGATGGCTCACTCAAGCTCGGTGGCAGTGGCGCATGAGTACTTTTCATCAGCCCAAGAGGATAACAAATCAAGTACATGTTCCAAATACTATTTGAGGATTCCAACAACGAAGCTGAGTACGAGGCGCTACTGCACGGGCTAAGCCTGGCAGTCTCTCTGGGCATCAAGCGATTACTTGTCTACGGTGACTCCTTGTTGTGTGGTCCAAAAAGTCAACAAAGAGTGGGACATCAACAAGGACACCATGGACGCATATGTCATGGAGATATGCAAGCTCGAGAACAAGTTCTCAGGGCTGGAAATCTATCATGTGACTTGTGACAACAATGTGGGAGTGGATGTGCTCTCAAAACTGGGTTCTGATTGAGCTAACATCCCACCCGGAGTTTTCATTCACGAGTTGCATCACCCTTCCATCGAGGTACCAGACTCAAGTTCCAATGCTCAAGGTCCAAAGGAGCCTGACCGAGATCGAGGTCAACTGGCGGGTGACCTTCATCGACTACATCCACGAGCACAAACTACCCCCCGGCGTCAACCCAAAAGGCGCTGAGGCTACACGCATCTTAAGGCACAGTAAAAGGGTACGTCGGAGACAAATTGTACAAGCGTGGGTGTGGGTCAACGTTAGGCATACTCTTGAAGTGTGTCCGCACGGAGGAGGGTAGAGAAATACTCCAAGAGATTCATGAAGGCGTGTGCAGGAATCACGCTGCTTCTCGCATACTAGTCGGCAAGGCTTTTAGATCTAGTTTCTACTGGCCAACTGCTTTGGCAGACTCGGAAGCACTCGTTCGCCGGTGCACAAAGTGTCAGTTCATCAGCAAACAGACCCATGTCCCGGCTCACAACCTCATCACCATACCACCTTCATAGCCGTTTGCATGCTGGGGCAGGGACATGATAGGGCCCTTGACCACTGTGCCGGGTGATTTTACTCACGTGTTGGTGGCCATCGACAAGCTTACCAAGTGGATCGAGTACAAGCCAATCACAACGCTTTCTGCGGATCGAGTGGTTAGCTTCATCTACAATATCTTGCACCGTTTTGGCTTCCCCAACACCATCATCACGGACCTGGGATCCAATTTCCACTTGCATCAGTTCTAGGATTTCTGTGAATGCAGTTCCATTGAAGTCAAGTACATTTCAGTGGCTCACCCGCAGGCCAACAGCCAGGTTGAGCGCGTCAACAACTTGATTCTTGATGTCTTGAAGAAAAGACTCTACAACGAGAACATAAAAAAGGATGACAAGTGGATCGATGAGATCTCGTCAGTAAACTGGGGGCTTTGCACACAACCAAGCAAGGCCACAGGACTGACACCCTTCTTTCTTGTATATGGGTCTGAAGCTATATTACCAGCTGACGTAATGTGGCAGTCTCCTCGACTGGAGATGTTTGAAGAAGGTGAGACTGTTCAAAGGCGAGACTGACACCGCAAGATATCTCGAGCTTGACTCAGCCAAGGAAATCAGATGCAATGTCTTGCTCCAGTCGTCCTGCTACTTACAAGGAGTCCGTCATTACCATGACCGGAACATTCAACGTCGCTCTTTCAACGTGGAGACATGGTTCTTCGACGAATCCAGGATGAGACTGGATTACACAAGATTAACTCACGATGGAAGGGGCCTTTCATCATGCACAAGGTTACAGGACCAGGGTCGTATCACTTACAGTACCCTGATGGCCAGGAGGTTCCTAATTCGTGGAATATCGAGTATCTACGCTGTTTTCATCCTTAACCAACGCCATCTTCTGTCGGCGCCTGGAGATCAAATTTCTAGTACAACTCTATTTTACTAGTTCACGACTAGTATTACGCACAAGTTTGCTGAAGGGGCCTTGCTCCCGTACTTCCAGTAACAGACTACTAGTTTTCAACTAGTGAAGGGGCCTCGCTCCCATACTTCCAGGATAAATCCGTTTTACTAGTTTATGACTCGTATTATGTGCAAGTTTGCTGAAGGGGCCTTGCTCCCATACTTCTAGTAATAGAATACTCATTTCCGACTAGTACCCCATGTTACTGAAGGGGCCTCGCTCCTAGGACAAGGTGTTTACTAGTTATCGACTAGTTTTACACGTGTTCGACTACTCGTCTCGCTTACACATCTAGTTGGACTTGATTCTGATTTATTAGTTTCTTCAACAGTTCAAGATCCAGCGGCAACTTGGCCAATGGCTGAGCTTGGGGGCTGGTGCCACCGACTACAAGGTGTATACTACACACCTCATCTAGCTCCTAGGCTCGGGGCTGGATGCGATAGGGCACTCGGTGGGTTTTCAGCGGCTGCTCTAACGCTTTAAGGTGGACGCTTTAAAACTACTCGGAAGGTCCATATTCAAGACGCTTTTGAAGATTTATCTCGGGAAGATAATTGTTTAACCATTATTTCTGATATTTTATTTTGAAATAAGGGATTTTTCATATTTTTAACCCAGACATCTTACCTAGCCATTGACATACGGAACAAGATTTGATTTGAGTGGTAATTTAGGGTGCTTTTTGGAGAAGTTATTTGTTTAACCATTTTTTAGGGAATTCTTCCCGAAAAGAGCGGTTTTCAAAGTTCTGGACCAAATTTGCCCATCTTAACCATCAAATCGTTATCATCATATATTGCATGCCACAATTCTTTTGGATCCTTTATTCCAAACCTTGGGGATTTGGATTCAAGGCTCGGGGGCTGCAGGACACGTGTCATCAGCGACTTATGTTTTAAATCTTTTGGAAGATAACGACAAAAGACTCAAGATTAAATTAACCCTCAGCCTGATTCTACGAGTCAACCTAAGGCTCAGGGCTACTCTATATGAAGTACGAGTTTAATCGCACCCCATATAAAAGAAGACTTGATAACTACTCGGAGCATGAGCACCTCACAGCCTCGATGCAGTCAAGGAAGTACTCAGAGGACACCTTCAAGATGGAGTTCGGGAGAACACGAAGACGTCTTCAAAAGTACTCGGATGTCTGCAGTACTTGAATACAAAGAGCTCGGGGGCTTATCAGACCCGGGCCCACGAGACTGTGCACATTTCCTAGGATAAGGGATGGTACATGACCCACGCCCTACATCTGTTGTAACTACTCATAGCTTATTAGATATACTCATACAGTAGTAAAACTAGTCGAAGATGATATGAAACTACCCGAAAAGTATTCAGGAAGGACTCCTGGGCTTATATCCAACTAGGACTTCCATATAATCCTGTCCCCCTAGACTATATAAGGGCGGACAGGGGAGCCCCTCCAAACAAGAGATCACCCGATCACCACCTAAGGTAATACAAACCATACAGGACGTAAGGTATTATGCTTTCGGTGGCCTGAACCTGTCTAAATCTTATGTTCCTTGCACCTTCGAGTTTCTGATCTCGGCGACACCCTACCTACAAACTCACCACCTCGGGGGTATCCCTCGGTAGGCGTGGCGGTAAAACACCGACAAGTTCCACTATTAGAATAAGGTGTTTTTGTTTGTTCAAGTCAAGACTTCCAGTTATGTAACAAAGTATTTAATCCTCTCTTTCGTTATAACTTTGTTATTTGATTATCACTGAAGATATCATCATATGTATGTGAACTTGATCCTAACACGCATATGAGATGTATCTGGTTTTGTATTTAAAACCGGGCGTGCCATCGGCGGCGGTGGCCATGCCACTTGAGTCGTTGGCAGTGTAGTAGCTTGGAGTTGGGTTCTTGTTGTTGTTGTTCTTTTCCAGTTGTTGTATTATCTAGGAGTTTCTATCTCCTTTAACATAATTGGAAGCTTTATTGCTATGTTCAAAAAAATTATTTCTTCACAACGAAGATTAGATGGTGATGATTATTAGCAAGTAAATTGGGGCCGAAGTGCAACCCCCCTCCTACCACACCAATGAGTAGAAAGCATGTGCGAAGCAGGGAGCATGGCATGACTAAATTTTCTTTTGGAAAAAATTAATATTAGTCCCCTCTGTCAGACCTGGGGCCACGGGACTGTGTACATAATGTAGTTTAAAGAGGTTTAAGAGATTAAGTCTGTCTTATCTCTTATTTATCCTATTTATCTCTCATTTATCCCATTTAAGTAGGAGATAGAGCTAACCAATACAGAAGGGATCTACTCGAGATATGTTCTGGTACAATTCCTTAGCTGGTGTTGGTTAGTATCCTTGTAACCCTGGCCTCTCGAATATATAACGGAGGACAGGGACCCTCTCAAAACAAGATCTCTAGATCAATCTACACCAAAGGCAATACAAACCACCATACAGGACGTAGGGTATTACACACCTAGCGGTCCGAACTTGTCTAAGCTTTGTGTTCCTTGCACCTTCGAGTTCCTGATCTCGGCGTCTCTGTTGTCGGTCAAAACCCACCGGCGAGCAGTGACAGGCAACACGAGGAGCCGGGAGGCTTCCGGGACGGCTGGTGGGCCCCGATCCCTCGGTCAACGGCCCAGTAATCCGGCGCGCACCCTGGCTTGAGGTCGCTAGGCGTGCCACCTTATCCTGCACCTGATCAGGAAGGTGTGATGTATCAAATTCTAGTACGCACAGACACGTGTAAAGGTCAGTCCGAGCCGTGATCGGCTCATCACTTCCTCCCTGGTATCGGCTATGAAGAGCCGATTGCGGCAATACCGGATCGGATCTTTGGAACAGGCAATATACATATATGCTTAACAACAAAATAAATCTTGTTTCATAAATATCAATCTAACCCAATCCACGATGACTAAGCCCTCATTGCACGATCGGAACATCCTACACGTAATTGAGCTAACGAATACGCAAAAGCATCAGAACAAACAACCTAAACAGAGATTCTAAAACCAGCCAAAGAGCCGATTCCTAGAGCAACCTCTATTCAAGCTACGACCCGATACTAAACATACTGCCGGAACTTTCAACTCGTTTGCAAGGCCTAATTATGCACATATTGAACCAAATCTCTAATAAATAGAAACTAGCCATAACAGATTGGATCTACTGATAAAGATGAAATAAGATGCAACCATCGCATCCATGATCGAACACGATGATTACTAAGCACACGCGAGCAACGAACAAAGCATGATCGGGATACACAAAAGATAATGTTACTCTATGCGCGCTAAGATAACTAGTGCTACTCGCCATCTACAAGGCTTCAGAACGAGCAACACATAAAACAAACGAGCAAGGGTGATGCTACCCCAATCATGCAGAGCGTGATCGGAGCCGCATGGCACTTACCCGATGAAAAACCTAGAACAGGGGAGGCGATGCGCCAAGAGTTGTTGATGAAATTGATTCTATTTCTTGTTTATCCATGGTACATATTTATAGTCTGTAGACTCGTCCTTCTTAACTAACCCTAACCAAACACGACATGACTCTTAACTGCCTATGTCTAAATTTACACGGCCTTTCCGGCCCCAATCTTCCGCACAAGGCCCGATTCACAATCTTATTATAATTATCTTCTAGGCCCATCTTGCTCCAGGGCCCACTTCTGGCCCGTCCAGATTATGGCGATAACACATGCCCCTAGTTTCGGCAATGGTAATTCTAAAATCAACCATTTAAAACCGCCTCGACCCTTCGGCTTTCGACCCGTACAGTCACGCCCCTTCAACTTCCAATGGATGTGACTGCTCTGTATCAGCCACCTAGGGAACCGTCACGGTGCCGATTCACTTCACCTCTCTGTTTACCTTTATAAACTTACCCCCGGCATCTTCCCAAATCATCTTTCTCTCACAGCCAATGACAATCGCGTTCCTTTCTTTCTTTTGCCATGGCTTCTTCTTCTTCTGCCTCCTCCGTCATTTCTTTTGAATCCGAATCTTCCCAAGAGCCTACTCCAAAATACGATCCGATAGCTGCTAGTGAAGTCCGTACCCCCCTGCATTGGGATGCAGAGGAATGGGATTTCCATTCCCAGTCAGAGGATGATAAATCCCTGACTGATGGTGAGGATCTCGCACTCCTCTTCGGAGCCGAGCTGGAGGAAGACGAAGATGATGTATCTTGGGAAGAAGACTTCTCCTCCTCGGAAGAAAGAGCTGATTCCTTCTCCTCTAAAGAAGATCCGATGGCAGGTACCTTCCTCTTTGGCAGGTCGTCAGACGAAGCTTCCGATGACACCGAAGAAGCCGAAGACGATGATGGCTTCACCAGCAACAGCAGCGGGAGTGACGACAGCGGCAACAGTAGTAGCGATGATAGTGGTGCTAGCGTTGCCCCGCTGACCAAGCGCCGCAAGACCACTGGCGTGTACTGGTGGTAGGCTGTAGCACCACCACTAGGTTGTTTCAAGGAGCAGTTAGCTCCTCTTTTGTACTTGCTGCCTTGCCGTGAATAAAATCCTCTTTTGCATCACTAAATTTCTTGCACATAACAACCTGCTCAAGAGCCGATGGCAACGCATCGGCCTTAGAATATACCAATCCGGATCCGAAATAACTTTCCAATTTGTTTTACCCTCTGCCGGACCTCAAATCCAAAACAGATCTCTGGAGATTCTAGGATCCAGGTTAACTCCCAAGCTTCTTTTGCTCATAAACCCTAGCCGCAAAATCCTCCTCTGAACCTTGAGACGCACATTCGATCCTGCGCCGCCAACCCTAGATCTATTCTCTAAGTTCTCGATTCAAGGGTCCCGATGGCGGAATCTTCGAGCACCGCCGCCGCCATCTTTGGTCTGAAGGTAAACTTCGACCCCCATTAATTTAATGCAGTAACCATAAAATTTATTGCGTAGTTAAATAACTCCTTCTTCGACTATCTTGTTTCCTTGGGGTTTTTTCAGGCTTCCGATATCTTCTTACCGCACCCTTCTTCCCCCAATTCTTTCTACCTCGGGCCTCATTCTTATGAGAAGCCCATAGATCTGATTTCATCCGAAGCCAATCAAATCCCCTTCGTGAGCCAGGACATAGATCTAGAGTCTTGGTCGGATAGCCTTCGTGCTTGGCCAAATCCTCCTGAAGGTTGGATAGTTTGGTATAACAGAATGGCGGACGCCTATCAGCCTCTATGGGAATCCATCGGGATAGCCGATGCTCTGTCTCTATCCCTTTCTCCTCTTGAAAAAGATGAGAACCTTCTGAAGACCATAGGCTACTTCTGGTTCGATGCCTTGAACTGTTTCCTTTTTGGGCATGGTCCGATGACACCAACGCTCCTAGATGTTATGATGATCACTGGCTTAGACATCTCATCGACTTGTCCCTCTGCTTACAGGCTTTCTGTAGTCCCCTTCAAACTGTCTTCCAAAGCCGAATGTACTAACTAGAGTGCATACTTGAGCCAACACCAGAAAAGCAAGGGTCCTGTATCGGAGAAAGAGCATACGGCCTTTCTAAATTTGTGGCTTGAACACTTCCTCTTCTGTGGCCCTTCACTTGCTCCAACCAAAAATTACCTCCCTCTGGCTTATGAGCTGGCCAAGGGTAACCCTGTTGGCCTTGGTAAATTATTCCTTGGGAAAATTTACAAATACCTTCATCTGATGACTTCGAGCCTTCTTTCACAGAAAAAACTCAGAACTGGTGGTCCGTGGTGGTTCATCCAGTTATGGGCTCATCTTTACTTCCAGAGCTTCATCCCCAACTTCCCTTCTCTAGTCAGCAATTCTTTCCCTGACCTGAGTGGGAGGCAAATTAGATGCACTAGCTTCGGGCAGGCTTTGTACAGTCTTCCCGGCGGGAAATTGAACCCTCCAGACGCCTTACGTTGGTTTAGAATCTTTTACCAAGGCCTAGACAGCCCAAACTTTCTACCATATATCGATTCTGAACTCTTTGAGAACCCAGCCATGTTCCGGCTAGCCGATTTCGCTCATGACGCTGACACCAGGCGTCTGTACTCCATTATGGTTCGGCCTTGTCTTCTTTCGGTTGGCATGAGTACTTCCAATCGGATCATAAAGCCAGGGTATGAGTTTTACCAGCCGGTTGTAGCAGCCCGGCAACTTGGTCTTGGACAAGTACCACCTCATTTCCTTCTTCAATTCCTGACGTCAAATAGAGTGGATCTCCCTGATGCTGTAACCACCCAAAGGTGTTACAGTCTTTTTTCGGACCTTCCCCTATCTGTCCCTGCCGATCTTGTCTTCACTTCTTCGGCTGTTGATTTTGATGGGTGGTGGTTGATGTGGAAAACTCACATTTTCCGAAAAGCTTTGGGTCCGATGCTGCAGTAGATCCATTCTGAATATGAAATTCCAGCCGGAGAGGTATTGCCTCTTGACTAACGTTTCTTTTTTTACTTTTATTGAACCCTTTCTGATTTCATTCTTTGTTTCTGCAGCAGGAAAACGGCCCAAAGCCGATGAATGATGATGGGTCACCCTTTTGTTTCTTGCCAGTTGCCCCTGTGGTTCTCTTCGGCAAAAATGCACCTCCTCCTTCGAAGAGCATAATGCAAATCTAGCCGAGCACTGCCAAGCTGACCCCAAGCGGAAGCGATCCTCTGAAGCTGTTGCCCCCCGAGCTCGTACTAAGATGAGGAAAGTCCTCGTCAAGAAGATCCGGAAGGAAGCTGCACCATCTTCTCCTAACCTAGAAGTCCCAGTTGCTAACCAGGTTTGGATCACCTTCCCTTTTTTAAAAAAAAATATAATCGGCCTTTTGTTCATGGCCGTCTTCTTTAATTACGCTCCTTCCCCCTGCAGCCTGTCGTTGTGGATGTCTCTAGTGGGAAAGAACCCCCACGCCAGAAGGGCTTGGCTTTGGAGGTGCCGGAGGATGTGGACGTGCCCATTAGAGCTCTGATCACTCTTCGTGATCCTGATGCGACAGTCCTAGAGGGTCCCTCTGTATCGGTTGATGTCTTGGCTGCTTCGCCAGGTTTGCAGGAGCCGGTCGTGACCGCATCAATTGTCAGCCCCCCTCTGGAAGGATCATCCACCGCCTTAGCCACTGCCGACCTCCCTGCACGAGAGACACATCTAGCAGAGCCGACCGCTATCTCATCGGCTATTGCCCCTTCTTCTGGAGACGTGGCTCCTCCGGACTCTTCTCCCACTGTCATCGTTCAACCTTTGGAAGGGATGCGCCCTCAGGAGCCGATTGCTTCTTCATCGGCTATCGCCACCTCTCTCTCGGGACAGGTATGCTTTATTCTTTTTAATTACTTCAGTCTTTCTCCCGCACTGCCTTGCTCATCCTTTTTTCCTCCAGAATCTGAACCTTTCGGAGCTCCTTGCGTTTGATCCTACATCAATCGGGTTGGCCACACTGGAAGCCAACGACCCTCACCTGGACTCGACCAGCACTGCCAATCGACTTCTCCATATGAAGAATCTTCTATCGGGTCCGATCGACGCCTTGATCCAGGATTCCAGCGCGGTGAAACAAGTCCTTGAAGAGATCAACTCCCAGCTCCCTGTGAGCCTTCAAGTCAAGCTTTTGCCGGCCAGGTATCTCCCTTCTTTTTGAGCAAAGGTGGCAGAGGCTCACCATAGAATTGAGACTCGGTGCTCTCAATCACTCCTAAGAACTATAATCGCCGAGAGGTGCCAGTCAGTCAACAAGAAGAAAGCTGCACTTGACGTGAAGGTTGACACATCTGCCTCCGCCCAGCGGCTTCATCTCCTGGAGAGAGAGCTAGAAGATCTCAAGGCCAAAGTACGGGCCACCAAGCAGCGCATTCAGGAAGAAAAGGATCTTATCGCGGGCTCCAAGCGGGAGGCAGCGGCCTTAACTGCCGAACTGAAGGCGGACTTGGCTGAGCTGAGCGGCCTGAGCGAACAAGTGGTGCCGGGGGTGGACGAAGAGGACGAAGCGGTGATTGCTGAAGTTGATCGCATCTGTCTCGACGCCATCGCTGCCATCAATGATTTCCTCCAGAAAACCCGCCCAAGATGAACTTTCTATTTACATGGCGTGACCCTGAAGTCGATGGTTATTCATCGGCTATTTAGTACCCCATGGTGTTTAACTGCTTAAAAAACTTCTAAAGTCGATGGTTTTACATCGGCTGTTCTAACAATTTATGAAACGCCTCTTGTCAACGTATGGGCCGATCACACGCATCGGCCTCCTTTTTCATTTTTGTCTTGCCAAAGACGCCATCGGCTTTGCCCGTGTCACCTTGCTTAAGCTTACTGGTCATATCGGCTTATTGCCTGATGGGTGCCATCGGCTTCACTGCTCGTCGGCCCACATACTTGGGAAGTATTTCTTAAGATGTTGACCATTGACTGCCACTGGAAACTTGACGCCATCTAATTCTTCAAGCATGTACGCATTCCCAGGTAGGAACTGGTCAACCCTGTACGGCCCATGCCAATTTGGGGACCACTTGCCATATGCCGCGTCCTTAGTTCCCAATGGTAATACTGCTTCCTAGACCAGGTCTCCTACTTGAAATTCCTTCGGTTTCACCTTCTTATTATATGCACGGTCTACTTTAGCCTTATTCTCCTTGATCTTCTCTAGCGACCAAAGTCTGAGTTCCGTGAGGTCCTCTACATTGTCACTCATCAGAGTAGCATATTCTTCAGCTGTTAAGTCATTCTGGAATTCTACGCGCCTTGACCCGGCCGTAATTTCCCATGGTAACATGGCTTCTTGCCCGTAGACCAAGTGATAAGGGGAAGTTTTTGTCGCCCCATGACAAGATATACGGTATGCCCATAATGCTTCTGACAAGACCTCGTGCCAGCGTCTAGGGTATTCATCAATCTTCCTCTTAATCAACTTGATAAGGCTCTGATTGGATGCTTCGGCTTGTCCATTTGCCTGAGCATAATATGGAGATGATCTAATCAGCTTGATACCCATATCAGTGGCGAACTTCTTGAATTCCTCTGAAATAAAAACCGAACCACCATCTGTTGTAATGGTCTGAGGGATCCCAAATCTATGAATGACGTGTTCCTTGATGAACTGAATAACATCTCTAGATGCCACCAATTTCATTGGAACCGCTTCTACCCATTTGGTGAAATAATCTGTGACAGCCAAAATGAACTGATGACCTTTGCTAGATGGAGGATTAATTTTGCCGATCATATCCATGCCCCAACCTCTGAACGGCCACGGTTTAATAATGGGGTTCATCACGGACGCTGGTACCATCTAGATCTTTCCGAACCTCTAACATGCTTGACACCCCTTATAATACTTAAAACAATCTTCCAGCATGGTGCGCCAATAGTACCCTGATCGCCTAATTAGCCACTTCATCTTGTGAGCCGACTGATGAGTCCCACACGTTCCTTCGTGGACTTCATGCAGGAGCCGATTGGATTCGACCGGCCCCAGGCATTTAAGCAACAACCCCTCCAAGGTCCTGTAGAACATATCATCCCCTATCACGACATACCTCATGGCTTTGTATCGTATCCTCTTGGGTGCCCCCCCGAGCCGAATCCTTCAAGTAATTGAAGATATCAGCTCTCCAATCTCCCTGGTCCAGTAGGTACACCTGATGATTTAATCCATCGGTTTTGTACCCTGAAGCCAGTTGCACCAGGTCATTGGCCTCTGCATTCTGAGTTCTAGGTATCCAATAGAAATTTATATACCTAAACTGGGCTATTAGTTCCTGGCATTGTACCCACAACGGGAATAGTAGCTCGCTTTCACACCTGTATTCTTTTGTGAGTTGGGAGATTACCAATTTTGAGTCCCCGAAGACTTCTACTGCTTCGGCTCCGGCCTCCAGAAGCAATTCCATACCTTTATGCACCGCCTCGTACTCTGCAAGGTTGTTGGTACAAGTAGTAGGTAATCTGATAGAGAAAGAATACGTTGCCCCCCGAGGCGATACCAGCAGTATGCCGATGCCACACCCGTCTCCACAAACTGATCCGTCGAAGTACATAGCCCAAGCTCGTACGGAAAGCGCCGCTATCTTGGTATTAACCCTCTCAGCAATGAGATCCGCTAACGCCTGCCCTTTGACTGCTTTTGCGGGTTGATATCGGATATCGAACTCTGATAATGCAAACATCCATTTTCCCAATCGGCCTTTCAACACAGGAGCCGATAGCATATGTTTTATGACATCTGATTTGCAAATGATGATTACCTCAGCCGATAACAGGATGTGGCGAAGCTTGGTGCACGTAAAGTATAAGCAAAGGCAGAGCTTCTCCATATCGGAATACCTTGTTTCTGCGTCCAGCAATCTTCTGCTGAGGTAGAATACCACCCTCTCCTTGCCATCATACAATTGTACTACCACTGAAGCAATAGAGGTATCGCCGACTGACAAATATATATAAAACGGTCTATCTTAGGCGGTCTCGATAAATATTCTTTAATTTCTTCGAATGCCCGTCACTGTTCTGCCCCCTAGTGGAATTCTTCGTTGGTTTTGATTTTCACTAACTCCATAAAAGGTTCAATCCGCCCAGATAGATTAGAAATAAATCTCCTAACGAAGTTAATCTTGCCAATAAGTTGCTGGAGCTCCTTCTTGGTAGTGGGTGGCACCATAGTGCGCACGGCTTCCTGACTTTTTAAGCCGATCTCGATTCCTCTTTCATGAACCAGAAAACCCAAAAATTGCCCAGCTGACACGCCAAAAGCACACTTCTTTGGGTTCATCCTGAGCCCGAACTTTCTAGTTCGTTCCAGAACCTGTCGTAAATCACCCAGATGTCCTTCAACCAATGCTGACTTCACCACAACGTCATCGATGTAAATTTCCACCAAATTGCCGATCAGATCATGGAAGATGTGGTTCATGGCACGCTGATACGTAGCACCAGCATTTTTCAGACTGAAAGTCATAACCACATACTCGAATAAGCCCACCGCTCCAGGCACTCTGAAAGCAGTTTTGTGTATATCTTCAGGGGCCATGAAAATCTGATTATACCCAGCGTTACCATCCATGAAACTCAAAATTTTGTGACCAGCAGCCGCATTAATCAATATTTCTGCAACAGGCATTGGGTATTCATCCTTCGGAGTAGCCCTATTGAGATCTCTGAAATCCACGCAAACCCGCCACCGGCCATCCTTCTTCTGCACGGGTACAACGCTTGAGATCCATTCGGCATACCTGCAAGCCCTGATAAATCCAGCTTCTAACATCTTTTCTACTTCTTTTTTCACTTCAATCAGGACATCGGCTTTCATCTAGCATGCTCGCTGTTGGAACGGTCGAAATCCATTTTTAAGAGGGAGCCGATGCTCCACTATGCTCCTATCCAGCCCAGGCATCTTCGTATAATCCTAGGCGAAGCAATCAGCATATTCCTTCAATAAAGTTATCATCGGCTCTCGCAGGGATGGATGTAACTTCTTACTTACGAACGTTGGTCGTGGCTTATCCCCAGGACCAATATCTATTTCTTCAAGTTCGTCAGCCGACGTGAAACCATATCCTAATTTCCCGTCATCCGTTAGATCAATGCTGTAAATGGAAAAAGAAGATGGTAAAAAGAATTTCGGCCAATCGTTGAGATCGGCTGCTCCATGTTTCCCATTATCTTTCAAGTTTTGAAAAAAAAGAATAAGGCCGGCTGTCAGCGCAGGCCATCCCATAATGACTATGTAAAACACTTGAAATTAAAAATTTAATTTTTTGGGGCCGATTGCAAGAATCGGCCTCCATAAGTACGCTGTAATGACTCATTTCATGCGACTCCTTTATTCTGTAAGGCCGGTGGATAAGACCAACCTTACTCCATTTTTTGTAGCCTCGATGCGATCACACCCTTCTAAGCTCATCCCTGAAATCGGCTCTTGATCTTCCGCATCCCAGATGCTCATGGCAGCATGTGAAATTTCAATTGAGTCGTCTGCCTGAACCACTTCCACCTCGTCTCCATCCCATTGGATCAAACAGTGATGCATAGTGGAGGGGATGCAACAATTAGTGTGAATCCAGTCCCTGCCAAGTAAGACATTATAGGTACTTTTGCTGTTAACGACGAAGAACGAGGTCGGGACAGTCTTGTTTCCGATGGTGAGATCTACACTGAGGACGCCCTGAGCTTCTGAAAGTCTGCCCATTAAAGTCACTTAGCGTGACATTAGTATTGATCAGGTCTCCGGTGGACCGCCCCAAACGGCGCAGAACTGAGTATGGCATGATGTTAACTGCCGCTCCTCTATCCACCAGCATCTTGTTAACGGGCTGACCGTTAATATATCCTTTAAGATATAAAGCTTTCAGGTGCTTGTAACTCTTGGCTCGTGGCTTTTCGAATATCACCGGCCGTGGTCCCAAATCAAGCTGGGCTACCGATGGCTCTTCACGGGTCCGAGCATGGAATTCTGCAGGAAGTACAAAAACCATATGTGTATCAGCCGATACCTTCTTATCGGCTTTTGTTGACTTGGGCCGCCATTCCTTTCTGGAAGGGCGTGACTCCTTTTCCTGCACATAATGGACTTGTTCTGCCAGATCCGGTCACGCTTTTCTTAATGACTCGATATTCTTGGCCTCGGCTTCTTCCAAGCTACGCAGCCGCTGAACCCTGCGCTTTTGAGAATGGTTAAGTCCATTAGGGCACCAACGTGGGCGATGATACCTATCCTCCTGTCACACCCAATTTATAAAGAATATAAATCGAGCAATCATATATGCGCCAGGATCAAGTCACGCATATATACAACAGAATTATCAAGATACCACAACACATATCCCGATTAACATTAATATAAAGCGTAAATGAATTATTTTATTACAACCGAATCAAGAATCGATTCAAGAGTTGCGGAAGCGTAAAATAGAGTACATGAAGAGTAGGGCACCACAGGGACGTCGACTGGGAGACAATGCCTAGAAGTCGTCGAAACCGCTGACGTAGTCCTCCACGTTGCCGGGCACTGAGCAGCAGTCGAAGACATCCAAGAGAACAGAAGGGTAGAGAGGCAAGTGTGAGTACAAACTCGTACTCAACAAGTATAACACAAACAATGAGGCTCTAAGGTTAGCTGACTCGACTGCGGTAGCTTTTAGTCTTGGCAAAATTTTTATTAAAGCTAATTACTACAAGTAGATGAATTACCATAAACCCAATTGCATAATAAATTAATCAATATTAATTAAGGACTACTGAGAACCCTCCAAACCAAAACCACCAGGGGAAATCTCCCTAATCAAAGGTTGATAACCCCACTAATCAGACGGAGGATCTGGGCCGCTCATGACTGTGAGCACAGCTGATATATCAGTTTTACACTCTCGAGAGGTTGCACAACTTTACCCACAAGTCGTGAGCTACGCTAGTTGTTCATCACACTTCCTTAGGTGTGATGGCTAGCAAGCACACTACGAGACCGTTACAAAGGATCACGTTGGTAAGGTGTAACCGCTAAGGATTCTGGATCAGCGACGATGGGGCCCACCTACGGGGGTACAAGCACACAGCACAGACCAAGCCGGAGAAGCAGGGACCATTGAAGCTTACCACCCCTCTTGCCCACGCAGGTAAGTTACTCCCGAACCAACACGACCTAATTAGTAAGTCAAGACCGTCCCATTCCAGTCTTGTGGTTGCGCGGTTGTCCCAGGTTGTTGCTCTATGAACCGGTCCTTATGGAGAGTGGCCAACCAAGCACTAAGCACCGTGCTGGCCCCCTAAACCATGTTTCTAACAAAAACATCTTTTAAGGGCGCGCAAACCACTCAAGCACACAGCATAGAGGGTCGGCTCCAAAATTAAGTTGCATAGGATCATTAACAAATTAATTAAAAAGGACCAAGTGTGTTATAGCGCAGCAACCTAGCACAACTAACCGAAATGCAACCCAAAGGATATATATATATGATATAAAGTGGCTAGGAAAGTCCTTATAGTCATACATTATTAAAATACAGTATGAAATTGTATTAAAAAGTGATAGGAGGTTCATGTTATACTTGCCTTCCTCGTACTCTCCCGGCTGCTGCTCGAACTGCTCGGAAGATGGTTGCTCCTGGTACTCGCCTAAAGGCTCCGCGTCTACCCATGATCATCAAGCATAGTCCACACATACACACATGCACAACAATAGCAATTATAAGAAAACAGTACACCAATACAATAGAACAGCAAACAAAACTATGCTAGAACTATTCTATGCATTACAACGTTCACGTGAGCGTAAGAATCAACTAAAACGGAGTTAAGACGCGAAATCTAGGGCTAAAACAAGGTTCAGGGACCTATTTGTAAGAAAACAGGAAAACCAGGGGGGTTCTGTGCAAAAAAACTGAGGGCTAAAACCTAATTAAAGGGTAGACACAGGGGCTAGCCTACAAAAACTCCAAGTCTAGGGCTGAGAAACAATTTCCAGAAAGCTCAGGGGGGTCAAACGGGAAGAAAAGGACTTGTTTGCAATTATTTTTGAACTACGGGGTGGACTGCGGGTTGATACATCAAAAGAACCGGGTCTCTTTAGCAAAACGGCTGGCTGAAGCGGTACTTTCTTTTCTGGGCCCTCGGATCTGGATCGGGCGGCTGAGATTAGACTCACTAAGCGAAGGGGTACGCACGAACGTGGTCGCTCGGATCACGATCTTACGGCTCACATCAGAGGAGGGCGCGATCTAATCTCACACGTTCACCACCGATCGGACGGCTCAGACTTCCCGGCTCGGTCACCGGCGCTTGGAGCGGCGGCGTGGCCACCGGAGCTCTGTCTCCACGGCGGCGCCTCGCCGGCGCGTGGCGTCCCTGCCTCGGGGTTGCCCTAAGGTGCACGACGACCAGCGCAAGAGGAAGAGGGGACCGAGGGGTTGCTCACCTAGGTTCGGATGGGCCCGCTAAGTGGCGCAGGACGTCCAGCGATGACGACGAGCGACGGCGCACGGACGGCGTCGGGGAAGAAGGTCGCTGAGGGGTTGCTCAAGGCTCCTGGCTCCACGGTGCTGCTCGGGGGAATCCTGCGAAGCTAGGGAAGAGGTCAGCACGGCCTGAGGGGCAATGGTGGCCGGCAATTGCTCGGAGGCGGGCGCATCGGTGGCGACGGCTCGGGTTCAATTCCGGCGAGCACAGGGGCGGAGGACGCGAGCACGGCTCGGGGGTTGACCCTGGCACTTGGGCGGAGCTACTGCGGGGGTCTCAGGCGGCGGGGCTGCAGCGGATCGGCCGGCCCACGGCGGAGCCAAAACTCGATGTGGCGGAACGGATCTTGGCGGCGGCTCGGGGGCTCATGGGTGGGCGCTGCGGTGGTTTAGTTTCCAGGAGCGTGCGCGGGGTCACTTAAGGGCAGCAGGCGAGAGCTGGACGTGTGTCCCCCGGGCCGGCGCGGAAGTCACAGCGGGGCCGTGGCGCGCGGGAGAATCGGATCGGCTCAACGGACCCGCGCGATACTAGCTCGGGTGGCGAAGGTTCTAGAGAGGAGGGGGAAGCTCGGTCGCGGGCCGGGATGCAGCTCAGGTGCGGGGCAGAGGAGTGGACCCAAGGTGCAGAAGCATGGCCGGCGGAGAAGGAAACAGAGGAGGAGGGATCGGGCGTTGGGAGGAAGGAGAAAGGGGAGGCGCCGACGGGTGGGGTCGGGCGGCCAGTGGGAGAGAAGAGAGGGCGCGGGCGGAGGGGGAACTGGGCCGGGGCGCGTCCCACGCGGGAGAAGGAAGGAAAGGGGGCCCGAGGGGGAGAGAGCTCGGGCTGGGCCGCGGAAGAAAAGGAGAGAGGAGAGGAGGCCCGAGGGAGAAGGGAGAGTGGGCCGGCGTGGCCCATGCGGGAAGAGGGAGGGGAAAGGGAGAGTTGGGCCGGCTAGGAGGGGGTTTGGGCTGCTTTCTCTTCTTCCTTCTCCTTTCCTTTTCCTTTTCTATACTCAACTACTCAAACAAAACTATTTGAATTCAAACAAATTCGAATTCAAACCTTATAAACTCAACACAAGGAAAATAATGCTCCAGCATGAATGCACAAACATGTTGGCCTTATAATCAATTTTATTTTCTTATGCTATAAAATTACTTTAAATGCAAGATAAATTAGAGAAAACCCCAAAAATTTTATTCAAGCCCAAATAAATTTATTAAAATTAGGGAAAATTACATTAGAGTGTTACAAACCTACCCCCCTTACAGGAATCTCGTCCCGAGATTCGAATAGGCTAGCTAGCAAAAAGATCGGGATATGTCTTCCTTAGCTCATCTTCTCGCTCCCAAGTAGCCTCGTCTTCCGTGTGGTGACTCCACTGAACACGGCACATCTTGATTCTCTTGTTCCAGGTAACTCTCTCAGATGTCTCGAGAATCTTTACCGGATGCTCGATGTAGGTCAGATCTTCCTGTACGTCCAACCCTTCTAACGGTGCTTGCTCTTCTAGCACCCTCAAGCACTTCTGTAGCTGAGACACGTGGAACACATCGTGCACTCCCAAGAGGTTGGGAGGTAACTCCAAACGATATGCCACCTCACCTTTCCGTTCCAACACCTTGAACGGACCAATGTATCGAGGGGCTAGCTTCCCTCTCACATTAAACCTGCGGATTCCTCTCATCGGTGAGACCTTCAGGTACACATGATCACCCACTGCAAAAGTCAGATCTCGACGATGAACATCTGCGTAGCTCTTCTGACGAGTCTGCGCGACCCTCAGGTTCTCTCGCACCTGCTGTACCAGCTGCTCTGCCTCTTCAATAATATCCGGACCAAACACTTGCCTCTCGCCAATCTGATCCCAATACAGCGGAGTCCTGCACTTCCGACCATACAGGGCCTCGAAAGGAGATTTCTTCAGACTGGCCTGATAACTGTTATTATAGGAAAACTCTGCATACGGCAGGCATTTATCCCAACTGGTACCGTACTGAATAGCACAAGCTCGAAGCATATCCTCCAACACTTGGTTGGTTCTTTCTGTCCGCCCATCTGTCTAAGGATGATATGCAGTACTGAAGCGCAGCTTCGTATCCAACGAATCATGCAACTGCTCCCAGAACCGTGAAGTGAACTGAGATCCTCGGTCAGATATGATCTTCTTAGGAACACCATGCAGACAGACAATCCTGGAAATGTACAACTCTCCGAGTCTAGCGCCGGAGTAAGTAGTGTTCACCGGAATGAAGTGGGCAACCTTCGTCAGCCGGTCCACTACTACCCATATAGAGTTGTACCCTTTCTGAGTACGAGGCAAGCCAACGATGAAGTCCATAGTGATCTCCTCCCATTTCCACTCTGGAATCTTCAACGGCTGCAATAGACCTGCTGGTCTCTGATGCTCTGCCTTGACACGCTGACAAGTGTCACAGATAGCCACGTACTCCGAACGGAACGTTTCATTCCATACCACCAGAATCGTTCCTTCAGATCGTAATACATCTTTGTACTGCCCGGATGGATAGAATACGCTGTATCATGAGCCTCACTCAGAATCAACTTTCTGAGGTCCTTCACATCCGGCACACATATACGACCCTTGTACCACAAGGTACCTTGATCATCCTCTCTGAAATGAGGTGCCTTGCCAATCTTGAGCAACTCGCGGATCTCCTGCAGCTTCTTATCATCTTTCTGATGCTGCCTAATCTCCGCCTCTAGAGTGGGTCCTGCCTCGAATGATGCACTCGAGGTGTGATGCAAGAATCCCAGACTCAGCTGCTCAAATTCCTCGCATAACTCCTGAGGCATCTGAAAAGCCACGGCCATGTTGACATAGCTCTTCCTGCTCAGAGCATCTGCTACAACATTAGCCTTGCCCGGATGATAGTGAATCTCCAGGTCATAATCCTTGACCAATTCTAGCCATCTTCTCTGCCGCATGTTCAGCTCGCTCTGAGTGAAAATATACTTGAGGCTCTTGTGATCGGTGTAAATGTCACACCTCTACGCAAACAAGTAATGCCTCCATATCTTCAGAGCATGCACAACCGCGGCTAACTCCAGATCATGGGTAGGTTAATTCAGCTCGTGCCGGCGCAACTGCCGCGAAGCATAAGCTATCACTCTGCCTTCCTGCATCAGGACGCAACCAAGACCATCCCTCGAAGCATCACAATACACCGTAAACCTCTTGCTCTGGTCTGGCAGAGTAAGGACTAGCGCCGTGGTCAACCTCTTCTTCAACTCCTCGAAGGCCTTCTGACGCTCATCAGTCCAACAGAAATCCACACCCTTCTCCAGCAAGGAAGTCAAAGGCTTTGCAATCTTGGAGAAATTCTCAATGAACCTCCGATAATAACCTGCTAAGCCCAGAAAAGAGCGGACTTCCTTCACCGTTTGCGGTACCACCCAGTCAAGTACATCCTTCACCTTCCCGGGGTCCACAGCAATACCTCCCTTGGAGATAACATGACCGAGGAAAGGAACCTCGTCAATCCAGAACTCGCACTTGCTGAGCTTGGCATACAGCTTGTGCTCTCTGAGCCTCTGTAATACAAGCCTCAAATGCTTTTCATGCTCTGCTTCTGACTTGGAATATATCAGGATATCATCAATGAATATCACCACAAAGGTGTCCAGATAATCCATGAAAACCTTGTTCATCAGATGCATGAAGAAAGCCGGAGCATTGGTCAAGCCAAAGGACAGAACGAATCTTCAGCTGGTGATAACCCGAACGCAGATCAATCTTTGAGAATACATAAGCGCCCTGAAGCTGATCGAAGAGATCCTCAATACGTGGCAATGGATGCTTGTTCTTGATGGTGACTGCATTCAGATCCCGATAATCGACGCACATTCTCTTCGCGCCATCCTTCTTCTCTACGAGCAATACAGGAAAGGCCCAAGGAGAGAAACTGCGACGGATATAGCCCTTGGCTAGTAACTCGTCGATGGTCTTCTTAACTTCCTCATGCTCAACAGGTGCCATATGATAGGGCCGCTTAGCAATAGGAGCTGTGCCAGGTAAGAGATCAATAGAAAACTCAATGTCGCGATCAGGCAGCATACCTGGCAAATCATTCGGAAAGACATCCGGGAATTCAGACACCACGCAAATACCATCCGTGGGTCTAGCCTCCATCTGATGAAGAAATCCAGAAGGCTCTGTAGCACCGACAGTGACCTCCTGACCATCTGGTGCTGATAGAAGAACAGTCCTCTGAGCACAATCTATCCGGACTCCCCACTTAGCAAGACTCTCCATCCTGAGGATCACATCAATACCCTTGGTGTCTAGCACCATCAGATTAGCACTGAAATCTACCCCCCTTATGGCCACACTGACTCTGGGACAGAAGACATGAGACCTCAACTGCCCTCCCGGTGAAGATACTAACATGCACCTCTTTAATGTGCTAGTAGGAATGACATGATGTTCAACAAAAGACTGGGTGATGAAAGAATGCGTAGCACCAGTATCAAAAAGCACTGTAGCAGGGTGGGTATTAACCATGAACGTACCAATGACCACGTTAGGAGCCTCGGCCGCTGACTCGGCCGTCACGTGGTTCACCCTGCCCTGGGCTGGGGCCTTGGGCTGTGCTGCACGCCCCTGCTATCCTGACTGTGCCTTCCGGGAACTGACGTTGGTGTAGTGTCCCGGCTCGCCGCAGTGGAAGCACACTCGCGGAAGTGCTGGAGTGTAACACCCTAAGGTAATTTCCTTAAATTTTAATGAATTTATTTTGAGCTTAAATAAATTTTCCAGGGTTTTCCCTAATTTATCTCAAATTTAAAGTAATTTTATAATACAAGATAATAAAATTTATTATAAGGTCAACGTGTTTGTGCATTCATGCTGGAGCATTATTTTTTCTTGTGTTGAGTTTATAGGGTTTGAATTCAAGCTTATTTGAACTCAAATAGTTTTGTTTGAATGTTTGAGTGTAGAAAAATAAAAAGGAAAGAAGAAAAGGAAAAGAAGAAGGAGAGAAAACAACCCAAACCCTTGGCCCAGCCCAGCTCTCTTTTCCGTCTCCTTCTCCCGTATGGGCCACGTCGGCCCACTCACCCCTTCCCCCTCGGACCCCCAGCTCTCCCTTTCCCCAACCTCTTCCCGTGGCCCAACCCGAGCTCCTTTTCCTTCTCTCACGCTCAGCCGGCCCGGCCCACGGGCGCTCGCCTCTCTCCGCTCTCCCTCTCTCTACCTGGCCTGCGGCACCTCGCTCTGGCCCAAACAAAAACTCCTGAGCGCAGCAAGCCCCGCCGGCCCGTCCCCGCTCCCTCTCACCCCTCCTCCGCTCACTGGCAGGCGGGACCCGCATGTCGGGACCGTCTTCTCCCCGAGCCAGGCTCAGTTCCGAGACCGAGCCCGGCCAGGCGTCCGACCACACCGCGTCCGCCCGACCCGCACGTCGAGGCCTGAACCAGACCTATTTAAGGCGGCGCCTGCACCTAGGGTTCCCCAAGTCGCCGCCATACCCCCCACACGCCTAACCCTAGCCACTAATCGCGCTGCCGCCGCCGTGCCGTCTTTCCGCCGCTCTCTGCCGTTACTCGGGCACCGTGGGGATTCCCCGGTGGGGTAAGATCGCTCACTCGCCTCACTTCTCCCTCGGCCTCATTTCCCCGCAGCCGCGCGGGCTCGCGGAAGTCCCGAGCCACGGGCCGCCGCCGCCCGGTCGCCACGGCCAAGTTGGCCGTCTCTCTTTCCCCCAAAATGATTCCCCGTGCGTTCCTCTGTCTTCTCAACCAGATTCCGTCTCAAACCAACAACGGGAGCGTGAGATTGCGTGGCTCCGGTGAGTTACCACCGCCCTCCGCCGCGTCCAAGCGGCCGCTGCCGCCGGAGCCCGGCCGGGAGTCCTATTCCCCTGTCAGATCCTTTCTCAGCCGATAGATTTAGATCTGACGGCCGTGATCAAACCCAGCCAAGTCAACCGGACCCTATACCGGTCAGCCGTGTGTCTCTTTTGCAGTTTAGCCCTTAACATTTTCGGGAATCAACCTGCGCTCCTGCGTAGTTCAAAAGAAATTGCTGCGAGGTCCTGTTTTATTCGTTTAAACCCCTGAACATCCTGGAATTAGTGGCCGCAGTCCATGTCTTGTGTTTTCACACGCTAGCCCCTGTGTCTACCCTTTAATTACGTTTAGGTCCCCAGTTTTCGCACAGAACCCCCTGGAAGTTCTGTTTTTCTCGCAAATAGGTCCCTGGATCTTGTTTCAAGCGTAGTTTTCATGTTTTAGCTCCATTTTAAGCGTTCTTTGTATCCGCGCGATCGTTGTAACGCGTAGAATAGTTCTAGGCCAGTTTTGTGTGCTGTTCTATTGTATTGGTGTGCTGTTTTCTTATAGTTTGCTTTTGTTATGCATGTGTGTATGTGTGGACTATGCTTGATGAACGTGAGTAGACGCGGAGCCTTTGGACCAGTACCAGGAGCAGCCATCTTCCGAGCAGTTCGAGCAGTAGCCGGGAGAATACGAGGAAGGCAAGTATAACATGAACCTCCTATCACTTTTTAATACAATTTCATACTGCATTTTAATACTGTATGCCTATAAGGACTTTCCTAGCCACTTTATATCCTTTACATTTGTTCTTTGGGTTGCATTTTGGTTAGTTGTGCTAGGTTGCTGCGCTATAACACACTTGGTCCTTTTTAATTAATTTGTTAATGATCTTATGCAACTTAATTCTGGAGCCGACCCTCTGTGCTGTGTGCTTGAGTGGTTTGTGCGTCCTTAAAAATATATTTTTGGTAGAAACATGGTTTAGGGGGCCAGCACGGTGCTTAGTGCTTGGTTGGCCACTCTCCATAAGGACCGGTTCATAGAGCGACAACCTGGGACAACCGCGCAACCACAAGACTGGAATGGGACGGTCTTGACTTACTAATTAGGTCGTGTTGGTTCGGGAGTAACTTACCTGTGTGGGCAAGAGGGGTGGTAAGCTTCAATGGTCCCTGCTCCTCCGGCTTGGTTTGTGCTGTGTGTCTTGTACCCCCGGAGGTGGGCCCCATTGTAGCTGATCCAGAATCCTTAGCGGTTACATCTTACCAATGTGATCCTTTGTAACGGTCTCGTAGTGTGCTTGCTAGCCATCTCACCTAAGGAAGTGTGATGAACAACTAGCGTAGCCCACGACTTGTGGGTAAAGTTGTGCAACCTCTCGAGAGTGTAAAACTGATATATCAGCTGTGCTCACAGTCATGAGCGGCCCAGATCCTCCGTCTGATTAGTGGGGTTATCAACCTTTGATTAGGGAGATTCCCCGGGTGGTTTCGGTTTGGATGGTTCTCAGTAGTTCTTAATTAATAATGATTAATTTATTATGCAATTGGGTTTATGGTAACTCATCCACTTGTAGTAACTAGCTTTAATAAAATTTGCCAAGAATAAAAGCTAATGCAGTTGAGTCAGCTAGCCTAGAGCCTCATAGTTTGTGTTATACTTGTTGAGTACTAGTCTGTACTCACACTTGTCTCTCTACTCTTCTGCTCTATTTCAGATATCTTCGACTGCTGCTCAGTGCCCGGCAACATGGAGGACTACGTCAGCGGCTTCGACGACTTCTAGGTGTTTGTCTCCCAGTCGACGTCCCTGTGGCGCCCTACTCTTCATGTATTTATTTTACGCTTCCGCATTCCTTGAACCGATTCTTGATTCGGTTGTAATAAAAATATTCATTTTATAATTTATGCGCTTTTATTCGTGACATGTGTTGTGATATCTTGATAATCTGTTGTATATATGCGTGACTTGATCCTGGCGCATATATGATTGCTTGATTTATGTTCTTATAAATCGGGTGTGACAGATTGGTATCAGAGCCATGTCGACTGTAGGACGAAGCTTAGATAGAACTGGTCGAGTCTAGGACTTCTTTTCTCTTGCCTTGCTTCCGCAAATCTTCAACCATCATTTTCTGCTTCTATTCCCTGAGTCTTAAGCCCTTGATTTGCTATCTCGCTCCTGTCTTTTATAAGAAATAGTTTGAGTTTTCCGTAGACGTTGGCCTGAGTCACCTAATCCTGTAATTTATAAGCTTAGGTTGTCCCGATAAAAAAAATATACGCTAGAACGAGTGTGTTAGTCGAGTGGTGTGATAAACTCGACTAAGTTGTGAACATTGAATGGTTGTTATTGTGCAAATGTATGATTTGGATCTTTGGTTGATTGCATAGTTTAGTAGTTAAATTTGTTCATGCAAATCGACCCTAACACAACTTGAACTAAATAATAAAATTGAATTAGAACGTTGGGGGTAAAACTTATATTCCTCTCTCTCTGACATATCTTTCCGAAGTTTTATTTCCGCAGCTGCACAATATCTCGTTCTCATAAAAAAAATTCGTTCGTTGCAATTAGATGGTGAACACCACCGGTTCCGGTTCTGACCAGCAGGAGCAGAACAACCAGAGTACTGGTCAGCCGCTGCCAATGCCGCCACCACTGACCCCGGAGTAGTTCTTCCAGCTCCAGATGCAGATGATGGCTACCCTGAACAATACTGTTCAGGCTCTGCAGCATATCCACGCTCAGCCACCGCCTCCACCGCCACCTCAGCCTCGTGATCGGCGTGCGGATTTCCTGAGAGGTCACCCTCCAACCTTCTCTCACGCCACGGACCCACTCCAGGCGGATGACTGGCTTCGTTCGGTGGAGCACCAGTTGGTTGTTGCGCAGTGCGACGACCGTGAGCAAGTTCTGTACGCAGCAGGGCAGCTGCGAGGCTCCGCTCTTGACTGGTGGGAGTCCTACCCGGCTCGGGACCGTGATGCTCTCACGTGGGACCAGTTCCGTGAGCGCTTCAGGAACCACCACATTCCCGAGGGCATCATGAAGATGAAGCAGAAGGAGTTCCGTGCCCTTAAGCAGGTAAATTTGAATGGAATTCTCTGCAATTTCTTTGAGCTTGATCTATCCTTGATCTCTCTCGTAAGCCTGACATGCTGAGCGATCTCCATCCTTGTTATCTGTGTTTGTCATTTCAGGGATCGATGACGGTGACAGAGTACCGTGACCGTTTCCTTCAACTGGCCCGCTATGCCCCTGCTGACGTCGCTCGTGATAGCGATAAGCAGGAGTACTTCAAGGAGGGACTGGATGATCACATCCAGTATGCGCTGCTGACCCACCGCTTCGACAACTTCAACCAGCTGGTTGATGCTGCCCTCAACACCGAGCGTAAGCGCCGGGAGATTGAGGATAAGAAGAGGAAGATGGCTCCATCCTCTTCGGGCAGCAACACTCGCCCCCGCTATCAGCATCCACCGCAGCAGCAGCAGCCGAGGCCGCCTCAGCAGTACCAGCAGCAGCAGCAGTTTCCTCCTCGTCCTCAGCAGCAGCAGCAGGCAGGACAGGGTCAGAGGCTTCCAGCGCCTCCAGCTCCACCAGCTCAGAGGCAGGGAGTGCCCACTCCTCCTGCCGGGCAGCAGGCTGTGCTGTATTTCCACGAGTGTGCTTCCACTGCGGCGAGCCGGGGCACTACGCCAACGCCTGTCCTCGGAAGGCGTAGGCAGGACAGCAGGGGCGTGCAGCACCGCCCAAGGCCCCAGCTCAGGGCAAGGTGAACCACGTAACGGCCGAGTCAGCGGCCGAGGCTCCTAACGTGGTGATTGGTACGTTCATGGTTAATGCCCATCCTGCTACAGTGCTTTTTGATACTGGTGCTACGCATTCTTTCATCACCCAGTCTTTTGTTGAGCATCATGGCATTCATACTAGCACGTTAAAGAGGTGCATGTTAGTATCTTCACCGGGAGGGCAGTTGAGGTCTCATGTCTTCTGTCCCAGAGTCAGTGTGGCCATAAGGGGGTAGATTTCAGTGCAAATCTGATGGTGCTAGACTCCAAGGGCATTGATGTGATCCTCGGGATGGAGACTCTTGCCAAGTGGGGAGTCCGGATAGATTGTGCTCAGAGGACCGTTCTTCTGGCAGCACCGGATGGCCAGGAGGTTACGGTTGGTGCCACCGAGCCTTCTGGATTTCTTCATCAGATGGAGGCTAGACCCACGGATGGTATTCGCGTGATGTCTGAATTCCCGGATGTCTTTCCGGATGATTTGCCAGGTATGCCGCCTGATCGCGACATTGAGTTTTCTATTGATCTCTTGCCTGGCACAGCTCCTATTGCTAAGAGGCCCTATCGTATGGCACCTGTTGAGCATGAGGAAGTTAAGAAGACTGTCAACGAGTTGCTAGCTAAGGGTTATATCCATCGCAGTTTCTCCCCTTGGGCTTTTCCTGTATTGCTTGTAGAGAAGAAGGATGGCGTGAAGAGAATGTGCGTCGATTATCGGGATCTGAATGCAGTCACTATCAAGAACAAGCATCCATTGCCTCGTATTGAGGATCTCTTCGATCAGCTTCAGGGCGCTTGTGTGTTCTCGAAAATTGATCTGCATTCAGGTTATCACCAGCTGAAGATTCGTCCTGAGGATATCCAGAAGACGGCATTCACCTGCAAGTACGGGCTATACGAGTATACGGTCATATCCTTTGGCTTGACCAATGCTTCGGCTTTCTTCATGCATCTGATGAACAAGGTTTTCATGGATTATCTGGACACCTTTGTGGTGATATTCATTGATGATATCCTGATATATTCCAAATCAGAAGCAGAGCATGAAAAGCATCTGAGGCTTGTGTTGCAGAGGCTCAGAGAGCACAAGCTGTATGCCAAGCTCAGCAAGTGCGAATTCTGGATTGACGAGGTTCCATTCCTCGGTCATGTTATCTCCAAGGGAGGTATTGCTGTGGACCCCGGAAAGGTGAAGGATGTGCTTGACTGGGTTGTACCGCAGACAGTGAAGGAAGTTCGCTCTTTTCTGGGCTTAGCAGGTTATTATCGAAGGTTCATTGAGAATTTCTCCAAGATTGCGAAGCCTTTGACTTCCTTGCTGGAGAAGGGTGTGGATTTCTTTTGGACTGATGAGCGTCAGAAGGCCTTCGAGGAGTTAAAGAAGAGGCTGACTACGGGACCAGTCCTTACTCTGCCAGACCAGAGCAAGAGGTTCACAGTGTATTGTGATGCTTCGAGGGATGGTCTTGGTTGCGTCCTGATGCAGGAAGGTAGAGTGATAACTTATGCCTCACGGCAGTTGCGCCAGCACGAGCTGAATTATCCCACTCATGATCTGGAGTTAGCCGCAGTTGTGTATGCTCTGAAGATATGGAGGTATTACTTGTTTGGGCAGAGGTGTGATATTTACACCGATCACAAGAGCCTCAAGTATATTTTCACTCAGAGTGAGCTGAACATGCGGCAGAGAAGATGGCTAGAGTTGGTCAAAGATTATGATTTGGAGATTCACTATCATCCGGGTAAGGCTAATGTTGTAGTAGATGCTCTGAGCAGAAAGAGCTATGTTAATATGGCCGTGGCTTTTCAGATGCCTCAGGAGTTATGCGAGGAGTTTGAGCAGTTGAGTCTGGGTTTCTTGCATCATACCTCGGGCACATCATTCGAGGCAGAACCCACTCTAGAGACGGAGATCAGGCAGCATCAGAAGGATGATAAGAAGCTGCAGGAGATCCGTGACCTGATCAAGATTGGCAAAGCACCTCATTTCAAAGAGGACGATCAGGGTACTTTGTGGTACAAGGGTCGTATATGTGTGCCGGATGTGAATGACCTCAGAAAGTTGATTCTGAGTGAGGCTCATGATACAGCGTATTTTATTCATCCGGGCAGCACGAAGATGTATTACGACCTTAAGGAACGATTCTGGTGGTATGGAATGAAGCGTTCTGTTGCGGAGTATGTGGCTATCTGTGACACTTGTCAGCGTGTCAAGGCAGAGCATCAGAGGCCAGCAGGGTTATTGCAGCCGTTGAAGATTCCAGAGTGGAAATGGGAGGAGATCACTATGGATTTCATCGTTGGCTTGCCTCGTACTCAGAAAGGGTACAACTCCATATGGGTAGTAGTGGACCGGTTGACGAAGGTTGCTCACTTCATTCCGGTGAACACTACCTACTCTGGCGCTAGACTCGCAGAGTTGTACATCTCCAGGATTGTCTGTCTGCATGGTGTTCCGAAGAAGATCATATCTGACCGAGGATCTCAGTTCACTTCACGGTTCTGGGAGCAGTTGCATGATTCGTTGGATACGAAGCTGCGCTTCAGTACCGCTTATCATCCTCAGACAGATGGGCAGACAGAAAGGACCAACCAAGTGTTGGAGGATATGCTTCGAGCCTGCGCTATTCAGTATGGTACCAGCTGGGATAAGTGCCTGCCTTATGCGGAGTTTTCGTATAACAACAGTTATCAGGCCAGTCTGAAGAAATCTCCTTTCGAGGCCCTGTATGGTCGGAAGTGCAGGACTCCGCTGTATTGGGATCAGATTGGCGAGAGGCAGGTGTTTGGTCTGGATATTGTCGAAGAGGCAGAACAACTGGTGCAGCAGGTGCGAGAGAATCTGAGGGTCGCCCAGACTCATCAGAAGAGCTATGCGGATGTGCATCGTCGAGATCTGACCTTTGCAGTAGGTGACTATGTGTACCTGAAGGTCTCGCCGATGAGAGGAATCCGCAGGTTTAATGTAAGGGGAAAGCTAGCTCCTCGATACATTGGTCCGTTCAAGGTATTGGAACGGAAAGGTGAGGTGGCATATCGTTTGGAGTTACCTCCCAGTCTCTCAGGAGTGCACGATGTGTTCCACGTGTCGCAGCTGAAGAAGTGCCTGAGGGTGCCAGAAGAGCAAGCACCGTTAGAAGGGTTGGATGTACAGGAAGATCTGACCTACATCGAGCATCCGGTGAAGATTCTGGAGATGTCGGAGAGAGTTACCAGAAACAAGAAGATCAAGATGTGTCGTGTTCAGTGGAGTCATCATACGGAGGATGAAGCTACTTGGGAGCGAGAAGATGAGCTGAGGAAGACATATCCCGATCTCTTTGCTAACTAGCCTATCAGAATCTCGGGACGAGATTCCTGTAAGGGGGGTAGGTTTGTAACAACCTAAGGTAATTTCCTTAAATTTTAATGAATTTATTTTGAGCTTAAATAAATTTTCCAGGGTTTTCCCTAATTTATCTCACATTTAAAGTAATTTTATAATACAAGAAAATAAAATTTATTATAAGGTCAACGTGTTTGTGCATTCATGCTGGAGCATTATTTTTTCTTGTGTTGAGTTTATAGGGTTTGAATTCAAGCTTATTTGAACTCAAATAGTTTTGTTTGAATGTTTGAGTGTAGAAAAAGAAAAAGGAAAGAAGAAAAGGAAAAGAAGAAGGAGAGAAAACAACCCAAACCCTTGGCCCATCCCAGCTCTCTTTTCCCTCTCCTTCTCCCGTATGGGCCACGTCGGCCCACTCACCCCTTCCCCCTCGGACCCCCAGCTCTCCCTTTCCCCAACCTCTTCCTGCGGCCCAACCCGAGCTCCTTTTCCTTCTCTCGCGCTCAGCCGGCCCGGCCCACGGGCGCTCGCATCTCTCCGCTCTCCCTCTCTCTACCTGGCCTGCGGCACCTCGCTCTGGCCCAAACAAAAACTCCTGCGCACAGCAAGCCCCGCCGGCCCGTCCCCGCTCCCTCTCACCCCTCCTCCGCTCACTGGCAGGCGGGACCCGCATGTCGGGACCGTCTTCTCCCCGAGCCAGGCTCAGATCCGAGGCCGAGCCCGGCCAGGTGTCCGACCGCACCACGTCCGCCCGACCCGCACGTCGAGGCCTGAACCAGACCTATTTAAGGCGGCGCCTGCACCTAGGGTTCCCCAAGTCGCCGCCATACCCCCCGCACGCCGAACCCTAGCCACTAATCGCGCTGCCGCCGCCGTGCCGTCTTTCCGCCGCTCTCTGCCGTTGCTCGGGCACCGCGGGGATTCCCCGGTGGGGTAAGGTCGCTCACTCGCCTCACTTCTCCCTCGGCCTCGTTTCCCCGCAGCCGCGCGGGCTCGCCGGAACTCCCGAGCCACGGGCCGCCGCCGCCCGGTCGCCACGGCCAAGTTGGCCGTCTCTCTTTCCCCCAAAACGATTCCCCGTGCGTTCCTCTGTCTTCTCGACCAGATTCCATCTCAAACCAAAAACGGGAGTGTGAGATCGCGTGGCTCCGGTGAGTTACCGCCGCCCTCCGCCGCGTCCAAGCGGCCGCTGTCGCCGGAGCCCGGCCGGGAGTCCTATTCCCCTGTCAGATCCTTTCTCAGCCGATAGATTTAGATCTGACGGCCGTGATCAAACCCAGCCAAGTCAACCGGACCCTATACCGGTCAGCCGTGTGTCTCTTTTGCAGTTTAGCCCTTAACATTTTCGGGAATCAACCCGCGCTCCTGCGTAGTTCAAAAGAAATTGCTGCGAGGTCCTGTTTTATTCGTTTAAGCCCCTGAACTTCCTGGAATTAGTGGCCGCAGTCCATGTCTTGTGTTTTCACATGCTAGCCCCTGTGTCTACCCTTTAATTACATTTAGGTCCCCAGTTTTCGCACAGAACCCCCTGGAAGTTCTGTTTTTCTCGCAAATAGGTCCCTAGATCTTGTTTCAAGCGTAGTTTTCACGTTTTAGCTCCATTTTAAGCGTTCTTTGTATCCGCGCGATCGCTGTAACGCGTAGAATAGTTCTAGGCCAGTTTTGTGTGCTGTTCTATTGTATTGGTGTGCTGTTTTCTTATAGTTTGCTTTTGTTATGCATGTGTGTATGTGTGGACTATGCTTGATGAACGTGAGTAGACGCGGAGCCTTTGGACCAGTACCAGGAGTAGCCATCTTCCGAGCAGTTCGAGCAGCAGCCGGGAGAATACGAGGAAGGCAAGTATAACATGAACCTCCTATCACTTTTTAATACAATTTCATACTGCATTTTAATACTGTTTGCCTATAAGGACTTTCCTAGCCACTTTATATCATTTACATTTGTCCTTTGGGTTGCATTTTGGTTAGTTGTGCTAGGTTGCTGCGCTATAACACACTTGGTCCTTTTTAATTAATTTGTTAATGATCTTATGCAACTTAATTTTGGAGCCGACCCTCTGTGCTGTGTGCTTGAGTGGTTTGTGCGTCCTTAAAAATATGTTTTTGGTAGAAACATGGTTTAGGGGGCCAACACGGTGCTTAGTGCTTGGTTGGCCACTGTCCATAAGGACCGGTTCATAGAGCGACAACCTGGGACAACCGCGCAACCACAAGACTGGAATGGGACAGTCTTGACTTACTAATTAGGTCGTGTTGGTTCGGGAGTAACTTACCTGCGTGGGCAAGAGGGGTGGTAAGCTTCAATGGTCCCTGCTCCTCCAGCTTGGTCTGTGCTGTGTGTCTTGTACCCCCGGAGGTGGGCCCCATTGTAGCTGATCCAGAATCCTTAGCGGTTACACCTTATCAATGTGATCCTTTGTAACGGTCTCGTAGTGTGCTTGCTAGCCATCTCACCTAAGGAAGTGTGATGAACAACTAGCGTAGCCCACGACTTGTGGATAAAGTTGTGCAACCTCTCGAGAGTGTAAAACTGATATATCAGCTGTGCTCACAGTCATGAGCGGCCCAGATCCTCCGTCTGATTAGTGGGGTTATCAACCTTTGATTAGGGAGATTCCCCGGGTGGTTTCGGTTTGGATGGTTCTCAGTAGTTCTTAATTAATAATGATTAGTTTATTATGCAATTGGGTTTATGGTAACTCATCCACTTGTAGTAACTAGCTTTAATAAAATTTGCCAAGAATAAAAGCTAATGCAGTTGAGTCAGCTAGCCTAGAGCCTCATAGTTTGTGTTATACTTGTTGAGTACTAGTTTGTACTCACACTTGTCTCTCTACTCTTCTGCTCTATTTCGGATATCTTCGACTGCTGCTCAGTGCCCGGCAACGTGGAGGACTACGTGTAACACCCTAAGGTAAATTCCTCATATTTTAATTAATTTATTTGGGCTTAAATAAATTTTCCAGGGTTTTCTCTAAATTATCTCGTATTTAAAGTAATTTTATAACATAAGGAAATAAAATTTATCATAAGATCAACTTGATTGTGCATTCATGCTGGTGCATTATTTTAATTGTGTTGGGTTTGAATTCAAACTTATTTGAATTCAAAGGGCATGGTTTGAATGTTTGAGTGTAGGAAAGAAATAGGAAAAAGAAGGGAAAAGAAAGAGCTAGCCCAACCCTCCCTTGGCCCAGCCCAGCTCTCCACTTCCTTCTCCCTCTCCCCCCTCGGGCCCTTTCCTTTTCCTCTCACCCGCGTGGGCCAAGCCCGAGGCCCATCTACCAGCCGAGCTCCCCCTTCTCTCCCTTTCCCTTCTCTCTCGCTCAGACAGGCCGGCCCATGTGCGCCCCTCCTCTTTTCTTTCTCTGCCACCGGGCCCCGCGTGTCATCTCCCTCCTCCCCTTCCTTTTTCCCCTCCTCTGCTTTTCCCCGCCGGCCGGCCGCTCGGCCACTGGCCGTGGCCCCGCCCCGCCGCACCTTGGGCTCCCCCCTCTCGCACTCGCGCGGCCCCACTGGTCATCACCGAGCCCTCTTCCTCCTTCTAGAAGCCCCGCAGCACCTGGGAAGGGCCGAGCCGCAACGAACCGCGGAAGGCACGGGATGCGTGGCCGTGATCCGCACGCCGAGGACTTTCTTCCCCCCTTCTTAGCCGCGGCCTCTCTCTCTCGCGTTCCTCTCAGCCGCATCCACCCCTCCACCTCCCCTCTGTGCCCTAGCGCCGCCGCTCCGCTGCACGACCCGAGAGCCGCTCCGCCGCCTTGCGCCACCGCAATTCAACACCGGAGCCTCGATCCTCGGCCTCCAACCGCCGTCGCAGTACCCCGGCGAGGTAAGAAGCGCGCAGTGCCCCTTTCCTTCCCTTTTCCCCTCTGTATGTGCGCGCCCCACTTGCCGCCGTTGCCCCGAGCCGCCCCCGTCGTGGAGACCCCCTAACCGAGCCCTGATCTGCCACGATGATAGCCCGGGTGGATTACCCGTACCGCCAGCTCCCTCCACGGCGTGATCCCGAGCCAAATGAAGCCCGGACGGCCGAGATCGGCCTAAGCCGGCGAGGCGCCGCCGCGGAGACGAACTCCGGCGACCAGCGCCGCCACCCGAGCACCCGAGGGTCCCCAACCCTCCGATCTAGAGCCCACGGCCAGGATTAGATCGTGCCGGGGTGGATCTGAGCCGTGCGATTCAGATCCGAGGGACCCGATCAGCGCGTACCGGTTCGCCGGCATATCAAATCTCAGCCGTCCAATTCAAATCCGGTGGATAGCGCGAGTAGTAAACCTAGATCCAATCCCGACCGTTCGATCTCGATCCAAAGGCTGAGATCATCCCGTACCCCTTCGCGTATGGATTCTAATCTGGGCCGCACAGATCTGATCCGAGGGCCCAGATTACATCATACCGTTTCAGCCTATAGGATTTGCTAAAGAACCCCTGCCTTTTGGGGAAATCAACCCGCGGTCCATCTTAAGTCAAAAATAATTGCAGTTCAGCCCTGATTTTACTCGTTTAAGCCCCTGTCTTTCTCGGAATTTGAACCCGCCGTCCAAGCCACGCCTTTTCACGTGCTAGCCCCTAGATCTAGGGTTTAATTAGGTTTTAGTCCTCAGTTTTTGTGCAGAAGCCCCTGGAAGTTAGGTTTTTCTTACAATTAGGTCCTTGGATCCTGTTTTAAGCGTAGTTTTCACGTTTTAGCTCCGTTTTAGGTGTTCTTTATATGCACGCGATCGTTGTAACGCGTAGATTAGTTCTAGGCTGGTTTCATGTGCTGTTCTGTTGTATTGGTGTACTGTTTTCTTATAGTTTGTTCTTGCTATGCATGTGTGTATGTGTGGGCTATGTTTGATGATCGTGAGTAGACGCGGAGCCTTTGGAGCAGTACCAGGAACAGCCGTCTTCCGAGCAGTTCGAGCAGCAGTCGGGAGAGTACGAGGAAGGCAAGTATAACATGAACCTCCTATCACTTTTAAATACAATTTCATACTGCATTTAAATTCTGTATACCTATAAGGATTTCCTAGCCACCTTTATATCCTTATATATCCTTTGGGTTGCATTTTGGTTAGTTGTGCTAGGTTGCTGCGCTATAACAAATCTTGATCCTTTTTAATTAATTTGATTAATGGTCTTATGCAACTTAATTCTGGAGCCGACCCTCTGTGCTGTGTGCTTGAGTGGTTTGTGCGTCCTTAAAAGATGTTTTGTTAGAAACATGGTTTAGGGGGCCAGCACGGTGCTTAGTGCTTGGTTGGCCACTCTCCATAAGGACCGGTTCATAGAGCGACAACCTGGGACAACCGCGCAACCACAAGACTGGTATGGGACGGTCTTGACTTATTAATTAGGTCATTTTGGTTCGGGAGTAACTTACCTGCGTGGGCAAGAGGGGTGGTAAGCTTCAATGGTCCCTGCTCCTCCGGCTTGGTCTGTGCTGTGTGTCTTGTACCCCCGGAGGTGGGCCCCATCGTCGCTGATCCAGAATCCTTAGCGGTTACACCTTACCAACGTGATCCTTTGTAACGGTCTCGTAGTGTGCTTGCTAGCCATCTCACCTAAGGAAGTGTGATGAACAACTAGCGTAGCTCACGACTTGTGGGTAAAGTTGTGCAACCTCTCGAGAGTGTAAAACTGATATATCAGCTGTGCTCACAGTCATGAGCGGCCCAGATCCTCCGTCTGATTAGTGGGGTTATCAACCTTTGACGAGGGCGATTCCCCGGGTGGTTTGGTTTGGGTGGTTCTCAGTAGTTCTTAAATTAATACTGATTAAATTCTTATGCAATTTGGGTTATGGTAACTCATCCCCTTGTAGTAATTAGCTTTAATAAAATTTGCCAAGATTAAAAGCTAATGCAGTTGAGTCAGCTAACCTTAGAGCCTCATGCTCGTGTTATACTTGTTGAGTACGAGTTTGTACTCACACTTGCCTCTCTACTCTTCTGTTCTATTTTGGATATCTTCGACTGCTGCTCAGTGCCCGGCAACGTGGAGGACTACGTCAGCGGCTTCGACGACTTCTAGGCGTTTGTCTCCCAGTCGACGTCCCTGTGGCGCCCAGCTCTTCATGTGTCTCTTTTACACTTCCGCAACTCTTGAACCGATTCTTGATTCGGTTGTAATAAAATAATTCATTCATGATTCGTATACGATTTATATTAATGTTATTCCTGACATGTGTTGTGATATCTTGATAATCTGTTGTATATATGCGTGACTTGATCCTGGCGCATATATGATTGCTCGATTTATGTTCTTATAAATCGGGTGTGACAGATTGGTATCAGAGCCGTGTCGACTGTAGGACGAAGCCTAGGTAGAATTGGTCGAGTTTAGGACTTCTTTTCTCTTGCTTGCCTCCGCAAATCTTCAACCATCATTTTTCTGCTTCTATTCCTTGAGTCTTAAGCCCTAGATTTGCTATCTTCCCCGTCTTTTCTGAGGGTAGCTTGAGCTTTCCGTAGACGTTGGCCTGAGTCGCCTAATCTTAAAAGTTATAAGTTTAAGTTGTCCCGATAAAAATACGCTAGAACGAGTGTGTTGGTCGAGTAGTGTGGAAAACTCGACTAATTTGTGAATATTGAATGTTTGTTATTGTGCAAATGTCTGATTTGGATTTTTGGTTGATTGTATAGGCTAGTAGTTAAACTTGTTCATGCAAATCGACCTAACCCAACTTGGACTAAATAATAAAAAAATTGAGTTAGATCGTTGGGGGTAAAACCTATAATCTTTTCTCTCTGTTATATCCTATCGAAGTTTCATCTCCTCAGCGGCACCATATCTTATTCTCATAAATTTCGTTTGTTGCAATCAGATGGTGAACACTAGACGCACCGGTTCCAGTTCTGACCAGCAGGAGCAGAACAACCAGGGTACTGGTCAGCCGCTGCCGATGCCGCCACCACTGACCCCGGAGCAGTTCTTCCAGCTCCAGATGCAGATGATGGCCACCCTGAACAACACCGTTCAGGCTCTGCAGCAGATCCATGCCCAGCCACCGCCTCCTCCGCCGCCTCAGCCCCGTGACAGGCGTGCGGATTTCCTGAGAGGTCACCCTCCGACCTTCTCTCACGCCACGGACCCACTCCAGGCGGACGACTGGCTTCGTTCGGTGGAGCGCCAGTTGGTTGTTGCGCAGTGCGACGACCGAGAGCGGGTTTTGTACGCAGCAGGGCAGCTGCGAGGCTCCGCTCTTGACTGGTGGGAGTCCTACCCCGCTCGAGACCGTGATGCTCTCACGTGGGACCAGTTCCGTGAGCGTTTCAGGAACCATCACATTCCTGAGGGCATTATGAAGATGAAGCAGAAGGAGTTCCGTGCCCTTAAGCAGGTAAAATTTAACGGAATTCCTTACCATTTCTTTTGAGCTTGATCTATCCTTGACTTCTTTCGTAAAACCTGACCATTGAGCGATTTCTATCCTTGTTATCTGTGTTCGTTATTTCAGGGGTCGATGACGGTGACGGAGTATCGTGACCGTTTCCTTCAGCTTGCCCGCTACGCCCCTGCTGACGTCGCTCGTGATAGCGATAAGCAGGAGTACTTCAAGGAGGGATTGGATGATCACATCCAGTATGCGCTGCTGAACCATCGCTTCGACAACTTCAACCAGCTGGTTGATGCGGCCCTCAACACCGAGCGCAAGCGCCGGGAGATTGAGGATAAGAAGAGGAAGATGGCTCCATCCTCTTCGGGCAGCAACACCCGTCCCCGCTATCAGCATCCTCAGCAGCAGCAGCAGAGGCCGCCCCAGCAGTACCAGCAGCGGCAGCAGTTTCCGCCTCGTCCTCAGCAGCAGCAGCAGGCGGGACAGGGTCAGAGGCTTCCGGCGCCTCCGGCTCCACCAGCTCAGAGGCAGGGAGCGCCCACTCCTCCTCCTGGGCAGCAGGCTCCGGCACTTCCTCGAGTGTGCTTCCACTGCGGCGAGCCAGGGCACTACGCCAACGTCTGCCCTCGGAAGGCACAGGCAGGACAGCAGGGCCGTGCAGCACCGCCCAAGGCCCCAGCTCAGGGCAGGGTGAACCACGTGACGGCCGAGTCAGCGGCCGAGGCTCCTAACGTGGTTATTGGTACGTTCATGGTTAATGCCCATCCTGCTACAGTGCTTTTTGATACTGGTGCTACACATTCTTTCATCACCCAGTCTTTTGTTGAGCATCATGGTATTCCTACTAGCACATTAAAGAGGTGCATGTTAGTATCTTCACCGGGAGGACAGTTGAGGTCTCATGTCTTCTGTCCCAGAGTCAGTGTGGCTATAAGGGGGGTAGATTTCAGTGCGAATCTGATGGTGCTTGACTCCAAGGGCATTGATGTGATCCTTGGGATGGAGACTCTTGCTAAGTGGGGAGTCCGGATAGATTGTGCTCAGAGGACGGTTCTTCTGTCAGCACCGGATGGTCAGGAGGTTACTGTTGGAGCTACGGAGCCTTCTGGATTTCTTCATCAGATGGAGGCTAGACCCACGGATGGTATTCGCGTGGTGTCGGAATTCCCGGATGTCTTTCCGGATGATCTGCCAGGTATGCCGCCTGATCGCGACATTGAGTTTTCTATTGATCTCTTGCCTGGCACAGCTCCTATTGCTAAGAGGCCCTATCGTATGGCTCCTGTCGAGCATGAGGAGGTTAAGAAGACTGTCGACGAGTTGCTAGCTAAGGGTTATATCCGTCGCAGTTTCTCTCCTTGGGCTTTTCCTGTATTGCTTGTAGAGAAGAAGGATGGTGCGAAGAGGATGTGCGTCGATTATCGGGATCTGAATGCAGTCACTATCAAGAACAAGCATCCATTGCCCCGTATTGAGGATCTCTTTGATCAGCTTCAGGGTGCTTGTGTATTCTCGAAGATTGATCTGCGTTCCGGTTATCATCAGCTGAAGATTCGTCCTGAGGATATTCAGAAGACGGCATTCACCTGCAAGTATGGGTTATACGAGTATACGGTCATGTCCTTCGGCTTGACTAATGCTCCGGCCTTCTTCATGCATCTGATGAACAAGGTTTTCATGGATTATCTGGACACCTTCGTGGTGATATTTATTGATGATATCCTGATATATTCCAAGTCAGAAGCGGAGCATGAGAAGCATCTGAGGCTCGTGTTGCAGAGGCTCAGAGAGCACAAGCTGTATGCCAAGCTCAGCAAGTGCGAGTTCTGGATTGACGAGGTTCCATTCCTCGGTCATGTTATCTCCAAGGGAGGTATTGCGGTGGACCCCGGAAAGGTGAAGGATGTGCTTGACTGGGTTGTACCGCAGACGGTGAAGGAAGTCCGCTCTTTTCTGGGCTTAGCAGGTTATTATCGGAGATTCATCGAGAATTTCTCCAAGATTGCGAAGCCTTTGACTTCCTTGCTGGAGAAGGATGTGGGTTTTTCTTGGACTGATGAGCGTCAGAGTGCCTTCGAGGAGCTGAAGAAGAGGTTGACTACGGCGCCAGTCCTTACTCTGCCAGACCAGAGCAAGAGGTTCACAGTGTATTGTGATGCTTCGAGGGATGGACTTGGTTGCGTCCTGATGCAGGAAGGCAGAGTGATAGCTTATGCCTCGCGGCAGTTGCGCCGGCACGAGCTGAATTATCCCACTCATGATCTGGAGTTAGCCGCAGTTGTGCATGCTCTGAAGATATGGAGGCATTACTTGTTTGGGCAGAGGTGTGATATTTACACCGATCACAAGAGCCTCAAGTATATTTTCACGCAGAGTGAGCTGAATATGCGGCAGAGAAGATGGCTAGAGTTGGTCAAGGATTATGACCTGGAGATTCACTATCATCCGGGCAAGGCCAATGTTGTAGCGGATGCTCTGAGCAGGAAGAGCTATGTTAACATGGCCGTGGCTTTCCAGATGCCTCAGGAGTTATGCGAGGAGTTTGAGCAGTTGAGCCTGGGTTTCGTGCATCACACCTCGGGTACATCGTTCGAGGCGGAACCCACTCTAGAGGCTGAGATCAGGCAGCATCAGAAGGAGGATCAGAAGCTGCAGGAGATTCGTGAGTTGCTCAAGATAGGCAAGGCCCCTCATTTCAGAGAGGATGATCAGGGTACCTTGTGGTACAAGGGTCGTATATGTGTGCCGGATGTGGCAGATCTCAGGAAGTTGATTCTGAGTGAGGCCCATGATACCGCATATTCTATCCATCCGGGCAGCACGAAGATGTATTACGATCTGAAGGAACGATTCTGGTGGTCCGGAATGAAGCGTTCTGTTGCGGAGTACGTGGCTATCTGTGACACTTGTCAGCGTGTCAAGGCAGAGCATCAGAGGCCAGCAGGGTTATTGCAGCCGTTGAAGATTCCAGAGTGGAAATGGGAGGAAATCACTATGGACTTCATTGTTGGCTTGCCTCGTACTCAGAAGGGGTACAACTCCATATGGGTAGTAGTGGACCGGTTGACAAAGGTGGCTCATTTTATTCCGGTGAACACTACTTATTCCGGTGCTAGACTCGCAGAGTTGTACATCTCCAGGATTGTCTGTCTGCATGGTGTTCCTAAGAAGATTATATCTGATCGAGGATCTCAGTTTACTTCACGGTTCTGGGAGCAGTTGCATGATTCGTTGGATACAAAGCTACGCTTCAGTACTGCTTATCATCCTCAGACAGATGGACAGACAGAGAGAACCAACCAAGTGTTGGAGGATATGCTTCGAGCCTGTGCTATTCAGTATGGTACCAGCTGGGATAAATGCCTGCCGTATGCAGAGTTTTCTTATAACAACAGTTATCAGGCTAGTCTGAAGAAGTCCCCGTTTGAGGCCCTGTATGGTCGGAAATGCAGGACTCCGTTGTATTGGGATCAGATTGGCGAGAGGCAGGTGTTCGGTCCAGATATTGTTGAGGAGGCCGAACAGTTGGTACAGCAGGTGCGAGAGAATCTGAGGGTCGCTCAGACTCGTCAGAAGAGCTATGCGGATGTTCGTCGCCGAGATTTGACCTTCGCAGTGGGTGATCATGTATATCTGAAGGTCTCGCCGATGAGAGGAATCCGCAGGTTTAATGTACAAGGGAAGCTAGCTCCTCGATACATTGGTCCGTTCAAGGTGTTGGAACGGAAAGGTGAGGTGGCATATCGTCTGGAGTTGCCACTCAATCTCTCAGGAGTGCACGATGTGTTTCACGTATCGCAGCTGAAGAAGTGCTTGAGAGTGCCAGAAGAGCAAACACCGATAGAAGGGTTGGATGTGCAGGAGGATCTGACCTATGTCGAGCATCCGGTGAAGATTTTGGAGATATCTGAGAGAATTACTAGAAACAAGAAGATCAAGATGTGCCGTGTTCAGTGGAGTCATCATACGGAGGATGAGGCTACTTGGGAGCGAGAAGATGAGCTGAGGAAGACATATCCCGATCTCTTCGCCAGCTAGCCTATCCGAATCTCGGGACGAGATTCCTGTAAGGGGGGTAGGTTTGTAACACCCTAAGGTAAATTCCTCATATTTTAATTAATTTATTTGGGCTTAAATAAATTTTCCAGGGTTTTCTCTAAATTATCTCGTATTTAAAGTAATTTTATAACATAAGGAAATAAAATTTATCATAAGATCAACTTGATTGTGCATTCATGCTGGTGCATTATTTTAATTGTGTTGGGTTTGAATTCAAACTTATTTGAATTCAAAGGGCATGGTTTGAATGTTTGAGTGTAGGAAAGAAATAGGAAAAAGAAGGGAAAAGAAAGAGCTAGCCCAACCCTCCCTTGGCCCAGCCCAGCTCTCCACTTCCTTCTCCCTCTCCCCCTCGGGCCCTTTCCTTTTCCTCTCACCCGCGTGGGCCAAGCCCGAGGCCCATCTACCAGCCGAGCTCCCCCTTCTCTCCCTTTCCCTTCTCTCTCGCTCAGACAGGCCGGCCCATGTGCGCCCCTCCTCTTTTCTTTCTCTGCCACCGGGCCCCGCGTGTCATCTCCCTCCTCCCCTTCCTTTTTCCCCTCCTCTGCTTTTCCCCGCCGGCCGGCCGCTCGGCCACTGGCCGTGGCCCCGCCCCGCCGCACCTTGGGCTCCCCCCTCTCGCACTCGCGCGGCCCCACTGGTCATCACCGAGCCCTCTTCCTCCTTCTAGAAGCCCCGCAGCACCTGGGAAGGGCCGAGCCGCAACGAACCGCGGAAGGCACGGGATGCGTGGCCGTGATCCGCACGCCGAGGACTTTCTTCCCCCCTTCTTAGCCGCGGCCTCTCTCTCTCGCGTTCCTCTCAGCCGCATCCACCCCCTCCACCTCCCCTCTGTGCCCTAGCGCCGCCGCTCCGCTGCACGACCCGAGAGCCGCTCCGCCGCCTTGCGCCACCGCAATTCAACACCGGAGCCTCGATCCTCGGCCTCCAACCGCCGTCGCAGTACCCCGGCGAGGTAAGAAGCGCGCAGTGCCCCTTTCCTTCCCTTTTCCCCTCTGTATGTGCGCGCCCCACTTGCCGCCGTTGCCCCGAGCCGCCCCCGTCGTGGAGACCCCCTAACCGAGCCCTGATCTGCCACGATGATAGCCCGGGTGGATTACCCGTACCGCCAGCTCCCTCCACGGCGTGATCCCGAGCCAAATGAAGCCCGGACGGCCGAGATCGGCCTAAGCCGGCGAGGCGCCGCCGCGGAGACGAACTCCGGCGACCAGCGCCGCCACCCGAGCACCCGAGGGTCCCCAACCCTCCGATCTAGAGCCCACGGCCAGGATTAGATCGTGCCGGGGTGGATCTGAGCCGTGCGATTCAGATCCGAGGGACCCGATCAGCGCGTACCGGTTCGCCGGCATATCAAATCTCAGCCGTCCAATTCAAATCCGGTGGATAGCGCGAGTAGTAAACCTAGATCCAATCCCGACCGTTCGATCTCGATCCAAAGGCTGAGATCATCCCGTACCCCTTCGCGTATGGATTCTAATCTGGGCCGCACAGATCTGATCCGAGGGCCCAGATTACATCATACCGTTTCAGCCTATAGGATTTGCTAAAGAACCCCTGCCTTTTGGGGAAATCAACCCGCGGTCCATCTTAAGTCAAAAATAATTGCAGTTCAGCCCTGATTTTACTCGTTTAAGCCCCTGTCTTTCTCGGAATTTGAACCCGCCGTCCAAGCCACGCCTTTTCACGTGCTAGCCCCTAGATCTAGGGTTTAATTAGGTTTTAGTCCTCAGTTTTTGTGCAGAAGCCCCTGGAAGTTAGGTTTTTCTTACAATTAGGTCCTTGGATCCTGTTTTAAGCGTAGTTTTCACGTTTTAGCTCCGTTTTAGGTGTTCTTTATATGCACGCGATCGTTGTAACGCGTAGATTAGTTCTAGGCTGGTTTCATGTGCTGTTCTGTTGTATTGGTGTACTGTTTTCTTATAGTTTGTTCTTGCTATGCATGTGTGTATGTGTGGGCTATGTTTGATGATCGTGAGTAGACGCGGAGCCTTTGGAGCAGTACCAGGAACAGCCGTCTTCCGAGCAGTTCGAGCAGCAGTCGGGAGAGTACGAGGAAGGCAAGTATAACATGAACCTCCTATCACTTTTAAATACAATTTCATACTGCATTTAAATTCTGTATACCTATAAGGATTTCCTAGCCACCTTTATATCCTTATATATCCTTTGGGTTGCATTTTGGTTAGTTGTGCTAGGTTGCTGCGCTATAACAAATCTTAATCCTTTTTAATTAATTTGATTAATGGTCTTATGCAACTTAATTCTGGAGCCGACCCTCTGTGCTGTGTGCTTGAGTGGTTTGTGCGTCCTTAAAAGATGTTTTGTTAGAAACATGGTTTAGGGGGCCAGCACGGTGCTTAGTGCTTGGTTGGCCACTCTCCATAAGGACCGGTTCATAGAGCGACAACCTGGGACAACCGCGCAACCACAAGACTGGTATGGGACGGTCTTGACTTATTAATTAGGTCATTTTGGTTCGGGAGTAACTTACCTGCGTGGGCAAGAGGGGTGGTAAGCTTCAATGGTCCCTGCTCCTCCGGCTTGGTCTGTGCTGTGTGTCTTGTACCCCCGGAGGTGGGCCCCATCGTCGCTGATCCAGAATCCTTAGCGGTTACACCTTACCAACGTGTCCTTTGTAACGGTCTCGTAGTGTGCTTGCTAGCCATCTCACCTAAGGAAGTGTGATGAACAACTAGCGTAGCTCACGACTTGTGGGTAAAGTTGTGCAACCTCTCGAGAGTGTAAAACTGATATATCAGCTGTGCTCACAGTCATGAGCGGCCCAGATCCTCCGTCTGATTAGTGGGGTTATCAACCTTTGACGAGGGCGATTCCCCGGGTGGTTTGGTTTGGGTGGTTCTCAGTAGTTCTTAAATTAATACTGATTAAATTCTTATGCAATTTGGGTTATGGTAACTCATCCCCTTGTAGTAATTAGCTTTAATAAAATTTGCCAAGATTAAAAGCTAATGCAGTTGAGTCAGCTAACCTTAGAGCCTCATGCTCGTGTTATACTTGTTGAGTACGAGTTTGTACTCACACTTGCCTCTCTACTCTTCTGTTCTATTTTGGATATCTTCGACTGCTGCTCAGTGCCCGGCAACGTGGAGGACTACGTCAGCGGCTTCGACGACTTCTAGGCGTTTGTCTCCCAGTCGACGTCCCTGTGGCGCCCAGCTCTTCATGTGTCTCTTTTACGCTTCCGCAACTCTTGAACCGATTCTTGATTCGGTTGTAATAAAATAATTCATTCATGATTCGTATACGATTTATATTAATGTTATTCCTGACATGTGTTGTGATATCTTGATAATCTGTTGTATATATGCGTGACTTGATCCTGGCGCATATATGATTGCTCGATTTATGTTCTTATAAATCGGGTGTGACAACCGGCGATCGGGAGAGCAGGTCTCCGGAACCTAGTTCTTAGCGATCCTGCACTAGGAGAGGGCAAATAAGGTTTTTGGGAAGCGCTCTGCGCGACTGCTCGAACGCTTCACATCGCCGTCCTCTACGTCCTCGTCACCACGGCTCGTCTACCTCCTCGTCAGTGGGGCGCGACTCGGCGTCGTCAAGCGTGCGGAGGTGCTGATCGTCGCTGTCGTCTTCTTTGCCTGGTTATTCCAGTCGGACAAGAAACGTACAGTTTTCTATCCCTAACTATGCCCTTCATACCTAGTATGATCTGGTTAGGGTTGATCTTGCTGCAGCAATATTTTATCTTAAATTACATTATGGTGCAATATTTTATCTTAAATTACATTATGAGCATGTTTAGATCTATTCGTTTTCTCTACGCAATTTTCGTCATAGTCATGATTTATCTTTGGATTAATTTAAAACTGAAACTCTTATTTTCTCCATCACTCTTCACCCTAGCCCTGGCCGAACTTTCAGCTGGCTTGCTTTTGCTCATGGCCTGAGCCCACTGTGCTCAAAAAAAAAGAAAAGGTAAATGCAGTTTACATATTGCTTAACCTTGGCTCTAGTTCAATTTGCCTTTTGTGATGGTTTTAGGCTGCCAGCCTTTACAGCATTAACCATAGAAATACCTCCCAATAAAAGAAAAGGTAAATATGGTTTCAAATGCACATAATACAAATAATAAATAAAGGAACTGACAATAACATTTTTTGAATCATAGGGGAATACCCTACTATCTTGTTGCATTATAAGGATGAAATGAAACTGTACGGATGGGGTGTATATATATATACATGACAAATAAAATTGTATAATCATTCAAGTTACGGCGTTAAGAGCGCTGGAAGCATCATTGATGAGAATAAGCCGGTCGTTCTGACACAAGAATATTTAGCTAGGTCAGCAAACATCGGCGGACCCAGGGCCCGGTAACCCTGGGCACTGGCCCAGGCTCCGACGTCAATGTTACACTGGGAGCTAGCTAGGCATTCAAACTCTTTGTTATCCTAAATGGAATTAAACGGCCATTTAGACGGGTCTAAACGGTAAATGCGACCTCACCGTTTTGTTTAGGGCCTAGGCGAAAAAAAATGGTTGACCTATTTAAACGGTCAACGGGGGTTTAAACAGCCGAAATGGCCGAAACGGAACGGTTGCTGTTCGTTTTTAAATGGCGTTTGGGCCGTTTCGGGTCCCGTTTTGGAGTTGGACTGGGCGCGCGGGAAAGTCACAGTTGGCAACGATCTTTCGCGGGCTGGCCCAAAAGCTAGCACGACGCCCTCCCTTTTCCCTTCTCCCAACCGCCGCTCCCTTCTCCCTTCTCACAGCCGCCGCTCGTCTCGCTCCTTTCTCGGTCGCCCAGCTCGCCGGCCAGAGGCAGGGGCTCGCCCGCCAGAGGAGGCAGGGGCTCGCCCGGCAGGAGGCGGCAGAGGCTCGCCCCGCAGGAGGAGGAAGGGGCTCACCGCGGAGGAGGCAACCGCGGAGGAGGAAGGGGCTCCCCGCGGAGGAGGCAAGGGCTTGCCGCGGAGGAGGCAAGGGCTCGCCGCGGAGGAGGCAGGGGCTTGCCGCGGAGGAAGGGGCTTGGCGCGGAGGAGGCAGGGGCTCGGTGCGGAGGAGGCAGGGGCTCGCCGGCAGGAGGCGCCAGAGGCTCACCCGCCCAGAGGAGGCAGGGGATCCTCCATTGCCAGGTACAGCTCCTCCTTGCAATGCAATGCAATGTAGGTTGGTGATAGTTACAGAGTAAGGATGGATACATGAAAGACACCATGATATCTGCCTGTCAAGGTTGAGAAACTCTTCGGGGAATAGGAAAAAGGATTTATAGTATTGTGGTAAAATTGACTAGACCAATAGAGTAGACTTGAAAGTACGCCTAGACGGGGGGTGAATAGGCGATCATCGCTTAAAACCTGCACACAGAAAACTCAGCCCGAGGCTGCCTGGCGGACTGTCCACTGGGAGTGTCCGCTGGGCACTTCCAACGTCCGCTGGGAGGTCTCGGGAATGGAATGCAATCTTTCGAAGAATAAAACTTGTATACCAAAATCTACTTGAATAGAAAAACTCTAATACAAGTGAGGAACACTAAATGCGGAAGCAATCTAGCTCAAAGTAAGTACACAAGTAGATCGGGCAAGAATACTAGATGTTGGTAAGAATAACAAAAACACAAGAATGAAATAAGATAATCAAGCACAAGAGACACAAGATTTTCACCCGAGGTTCGAATCCACTCAAGGATTCTACATCCCCGTTGAGGAGTCCACAAAGGACCGGGTTCCTCTCAACCCTTTCCTCTCTCAAGCAACCACAAAGGTCAAACTTGAGCTCTTTACTAGCCACAAGGGGTAATACAAACTTCTCAATCCAACCACACCACGAGTTGGTTGCTCTTGAGCACCTCTAACTGTCTAGGAGCCAAGCTCCAGAAAGCGATGGAGAGTGCCAAGAGATGCCAAGAGAGGTGAATCTCTTGGGAAGAACTCGAATCTTGCTTGGATCTTGCTCAAACCCAACCCTAGACCAAGGATTTGGAGTGGAGAAGCTAGGGTTTCACTTTGGGGAGCTTTGGAGTGCTTAGAATGTGCTTGAGACTCGGTTTAACTGGTTAGGCAAGAGTATTTTTCGTTTGGGGGTCGTAGGGTATAAATATCACCTCACTGGAAACTAGCCGTTAGGCTGATTTCCAGTGACCCGGCGGACTGTCCGCCAGGCCTGGCGGACTGTCCGCCAGGAGCTCTCGGGTTTAGGCTGTTTTAGTGACCTAGCGGACTGTCCACCAGGAGCTCTCGGATTTGCATAAATTCCTACAGGACTTACACTTCGGATTTGATTTGTTGGTGATCTTCCACACACTTTCCACATCCCCCTTGATAGTATGGTATACCTAACCTCAAGAAAACATAAAACAAATAATTTTCTCCGCTTGCAACTCTTTTCTTGATCCGGTACCATTCTCCAAATTTGAATAATCGTCGAGATTCACTCCTTTTTTTTCTCCTTTTTGGTTTCTTTGACCCCTGCTCATTATACTCAATTGAAATATTAGATACTCATTTAGGTTGTTATTAATCACCAAAATAGGTCATTAGGCCTAGATGCACTTTCAATCTCCCCCTTTTTGGTGATTGATGACAACCCAAATGAACCAATAAAAACAATGAAATCAATAGAGCTTGAGGAAATATATATGTGATGAGCTCCCCCTAAATCCATGCATCCACAAGATATTCATGAACTCCATTTCATAGTGAGCATACCAAATAAAGTTATAGCACCAGGATGAGATATAACCAAGATTAGATAAACATAGATAAGCAATAGGTTCACAATCATAGCATAGCATCATCCATAAGTAAGTTATTACAAGCCAACTTAGTTCAAATACAAGATAAGCAATAAACACATAGTCTCACATACATCCAAATAGAGATAAAGAGTTTTAAAGAGTTTTCGACACTCAAGCTCACCACGACTCTAAGAACTCATGCTAGGATACAATCTTCTCCCCCTTTGGCATCAAGCACTAAAAAGAGAAAAGATAAATGGAAGCTAGGAGCAGCAATCACTCATCATCCTCCTCCTCATCATCATCATCATCAACATCACCAACATCATATTGCTCCCACTCAGCTGGAAGGTCCCTAGGAGGAGAAGGTGGAAACGCGGGCCAATCCGTCTCCTCAATGCCAAGGTGGCGCTCAATCCTGTTGATGCTCTGTTGATTTGCCCGAGCGTGAGCGCGAACTACATCATTTGTGTTGCGGCATACCTTGAAGAGAGCCTTCAAGCTATGAATAAAAGCATTGCCTTTCTTGCGAGGATGAGCCCTAGAAGAGGAGGGCATCGCCAAAGTGGAGGGCATATCCGTAGTGGGCTGGGGTGGAGAATGAGCTGATGGTGGAGACTCTCCTTTTGGTGGAAATTCTTGCTCATTGGGAGGCTGTGGACAATATGGTGCATGGACCGTGTCATATCCAAACTCCATTCCCGCCATGGCATTAATCATCCTTTGGATGTATGGAGCATAGATAACTGGAGTACTACCATGATGGAGCATGTACCTCAACTCCGTCCAGAAAAAGTGAAAGACACTGAAGGGCGGGTGATCAAAGTCCATGGCCAAGAGAAGCAACTTGACCGTACCATGTATCTTGGTGCGATCACCCCTCTTGGGAGTCAAGGTCTCCCGAAATATCCTGTTCATGATCTCCATATATGGACGTAGTCCATGACGACTCGTCGCTAAATCCAGATCCTCATCCCAATAGAGAGTCAGAAGAGCTTCATCCGTTGGATTGATTTCATCGTGAATCTCCATCTCATCTAGAGTGTCATCAAGCTTGAGGATAGTGGCAAATTGCTTGTATGAAACCCAGAAAGCATGCCCTTGAAGATTGAAGTGAATAAAGGACGTCTTGCCCTCACCTTCAAACCAAGCAGTGGAGCAAAATTGAGCAACTAGCTCATTGTTCCAATTTTGATTGAGGGCCAAGAATTCATAGAGGCATTTCTTCTCACATTCTCTTATGACCAAGTCAAAAGTAGGATTATTTTTCTCACTCATTTCAACCCAATTGATGTACTTAGAGACGGTGATAGCATTCTTCTTCTCAATAAAGACGGATATATACCAATCAGCTTGCAATTTGCTCCAAAACCTCCTATCTGTGATGTACTTCTCATAATCATAAGGATTTTCCTTTCTTTCTTTGAAGACAGCACCTCCTTGCTTTGTGGTGTAATCAATTCGCTTCACTCCAACTTCACCGAAGTTGATCCTAGTATACTCCGGTCTGTGCATGATGTACTTTCGGTAGGGTTGGAGTGGAGGATAGTCATCGAAGAGAGGAACCGATTCTTGAGGTCCAGCTTCATGTGGAGGAGCAGCCCTTGGGACTCTACGGCTGGATGCCCCATGGCTAGGACCACCCATTTGGCTAGCACGACTAAGCGGTATTTTGCGAGTTGGCTTCTTGGGGCGCTTAGGTGGAGGAACGACTTCCACTTCCTCAATTTCATCGGAATTTGAGTCGGAGGCGGGATCATGCATGAACTTGGTCCTTCTCTCATGCACCATCTGGACATGTATAGGAAGCATATTGCTTTTTTAGAAGTAATGAAAGAACGAGTGTTAACAAACACGGAATTACACAGGAAAAATCAGAACAGACCCTGCCTGGCGGATTGTCCGCCAGGAAGGGTCGGTTTTGAATCTTCCCGTGGAATCACGCGATGTTAAGCACTAACTTGTTTAGGCTCAAACTTTGTAGGCATATTCTAGATGATAATGGAAGGCTAGAAACAAATTTTGAACAACTTGGGATGGATAGATTTGGAGATCGAGTTGAATCAAAGTTTTAGGCATGAAATGAGCATGAACAAGTGAACTTTAAACCTAGCCATCCATTCTTCAAGATTTTCAAGGAATAGCATGCTCTACTTAGCAGGAATCCAAAGCTAAAAGCATTCCTCAAGATATGCATCGAGTAGAGAGATCGATGGAAGATTGCATATACCTTGTTCTTGCCCTAGGATGGATGAGAGAGGTTCCAAAGGATGGAAATCGAAGGGAGAAGGTCCTTGCAGGTCGTAGAGGAGCTTCCCTTGCCGTGGAGGGGTCGAGGTCTTGGCTCCACGGACAATGGAGGTGGTGTTCATGGGGAAGAAGAAGGAGTGAGTGAGAGGAGGTAGTGTTGTGTTGTGTGTGTGAGGGTGAGGAGAGAATGAGGAGAGGATGAGCAGCCACAAGGAGGGTAAAGGACCTCTTGGACTCTCACCCACGGACATGAGGCAGTGGGACCACAAGGAGATGCGTTAGAGATAAGAAGTTGGCCTGCTCTGCTGGCTGAACCCGAAACCTCCTGACGGACTGTCCGCCAGGCCTGGCGGACTGTCTGCCAGGAGCCCTCAGACAGCAACACTCTCCACTCTCACGTAACCTATCCAATTATTCAAATAACTTAGAGAGTAGATTGGATGTATATGATTTAAGACATTTGGGATATAATACATGGTTTTTCAAGAAAACATCACATAAAATGACCATGTTAACCAACTCGATCCAAACGATCAAGAAAATCCAAGATTTTCACAAACAAAGCATGCATTATTTTGAAAATCATTTTGTTTTAAAAAGTTTACCACTAGACAAGCAGGTGTGAAACACTTCATTCCACATTTTTAGAATCAATGATGTTTAGCTCATTCCTTAATGCACAAAATCTTTTCTCATCTAAGGGTTTGGTGAAGATATCGGCAACTTGGTCGTTTGTTATCACATGAGAGATTTCTATGTCTCCTTTAAGATTATGATCTCTCAAGAAATGATGTCGGATATCTATGTGTTTGGTTCTAGAATGCTCACATGGATTTTCGGCTATTTTAATGGCACTCTCATTGTCACATAGGAGTGGAACACGGTTAAAAGTATAACCGTAATCCTTTAGAGTTTGTCGCATCCACAAGAGTTGAGCACAACAATGTGCAGCTGCAACATACTCCGCTTCGGACGTGGAAAGAGCTACGAAATTTTGTTTCTTGGATGCCCATGATACAAGGGACTTACCCAAAAAATGGCAAGTCCTGGATGTGCTTTTCCTATCAATTTTGCATCCAGCATAATCCGCATCGGAATAGCCAACTAGTTTGAAATTTGAACCTTTTGGATACAAAGACCTAGGTGAGATGTATGAACTAAATATCTCATGATTCTTTTAACAGCTCTTAAATGGCATTCCTTAGGGTTTGATTGAAATCTTGCACATAAACAAACGCTAAGCATAATATCGGGCCTAGATGCACAAAGGTAAAGCAATGAGCCAATCATGGATCGATATACCTTTTGATCCACGGATTTACCTCCAATGCAAGATCAAGATGTCCGTTTGTGCCCATGGGGGTCTTGATTGGCTTTGCATTCTCCATGTTAAACTTCTTGAGTATGTCATGAGTGTACTTGGTTTGCATAGGAACGTCCCTTCCTTGAGTTGCTTGACTTGAAATCCTAGGAAGAAGTTCAACTCTCCCATCATAGACATCTCAAATCGCTTGACCATTGTTTGACTAAACTCATCACAACAAGCTTTGTTAGTAGAACCAAATATAATATCATTGATATATATTTAGCAAACAAATAAATCATCACCGGCTCTTCTAGTGAATAAAGTGGAGTCGGCTTTTCCAATTTTAAAACCATTTTCAATGAGAAAATCCCTAAGGCATTCGTACTATGCTCTAGGAGCTTGCTTAAGCCCATAGAGCGCCTTATGGAGTTTGTAAACATGGTTAGGATACGCTTCTTCCTCAAACCCCGGTGGTTGCTCTACATATACCTCTTCCTTGATTGGGCCATTCAAAAATGCACTTTTGATATCCATTTGATAGAGCTTAAAGTTATGGTGAGTAGCATGAGCAACAAGAATGCGAATTGACTCGAGCCTAGCTACAGGTGCAAAAGTTTGATCAAAATCCAAACCTTCGACTTGTGAATAACCTTTTGCCACAAGCCGTGCTTTGTTTCTTGTCACCACACCATGTTCACCTTGTTTGTTGCAGAACACCCACTTGGTTCCAACAATATTTTGCTTGGGTCGCTCTACCAATGACCACACTTCATTTCTTTTGAAGTTGTTGAGTTCCTCTTGCATGGCCATTACCCAATCCGCATCTTGTAGAGCATCTTCCACCTTAAGAGGCTTGTAGAGCATCTTCCACCTTAAGAGGTTCAAGAAAAGAAACAAAGGAGTAATGTTCACAAAAAGTAGCAACACGAGAACGAGTAGTTACTCCCTTTGCAATGTCACCAAGGATGTTGTCCACGGGGTGATCCCGTTGAACACTTTGGTGCACCCTAGGATGTGGCACTTGATTTCTTGACTCCTCTTGTTCATCATCCTTTTCTTCTTCATCTTGTTCAACACCTCCCCCTTGATCATTGCCATCTTCTTGATGATCGTTATCTTGAGTTGGAGGAGATGCCTTGTTTGAAGGTTGTTGACCTTGATCATTACTTGATTCTTGAGGGCGTACATCTCCAATTGACATGTTCCTTAAGGCTGCACTTGGAGCTTTTTCATCATCTAATTCATCTGCACTTGGAGCTTTTTCATCATCTAATTCATCAAGATCAACTTGCTCTCCTTGAGAGCCATTAGTCTCATCAAACACCACATCACATGAGATTTCAACACATCCGGAGATTTTGTTGAATACTCGATATGCACGTGAGTTTGAATCATAACCAAGTAAAAAACCTTCCATAGCTTTAGGAGCAAACTTAGAACTCTTAGCTTTCTTGTTGAGAATATAACATTTGCTTCCAAAAACTCTAAAGTATGAAACATTAGGTTTGTTACCGGTGAGAAGCTCATAGGGAGTTTTCTTTAGTAGACGATGAAGATATAGCCGGTTGATGGCGTGACAAGCGGTGTTGACCGCTTCCGCACAAAACCGGTCGGAAGTCTTGTACTCATCAAGCATTGTCCGTGCCATCTCAATGAGCGTGCGGTTCTTCCTCTCCGCCACCCCATTTTGTTGAGGTGCATAGGGAGCGGAGAACTCATGCTTGATTCCTTCTTCATCCAAATAGTCATCTACTTGAGTGTTCTTGAACTCGCTCTTGTTGTCGCTTCTAATCTTCTTGATTCTTAAGTTGAACTCATTTTGAGCCCTCCTTAAGAACTTCTTGAGAACCCCTTGAGTTTCACTTTTATCATGCAAAAAGAATACTCAAGTGAAACGTGTATAATCATCAACAATGACTAAGCCATATTTGTTACCGCCGATGCTTATGTAGGCAATAGGACCAAACAAATCCATATGAAGTAGTTCCAATGGTCTACTTGTTGTCATGATGTTCTTGGCGGGATGGTTTGACCCAACTTGCTTTCCCGCTTGACATGCTCCACAAGGCCTATCTTTCTCAAACACAACGTTGGTTAGTCCAATGACATGATCACCTTTTAGGAGCTTGTGAAGATTTTTCATACCAACATGGGCTAGGCGGCGGTGCCACAACCAACCCATGTTAGACTTTGTGATTAAGCATGTATCAAGTTGAGCTTTATTTTTGGTGAAGTCCACTACATAAAGCTTTCCCTTTAATACACCCTTAAACGCAATTGAATCATCACTTCTCCTAGAGACGATCACACCCTCATCAGTAAAAATACAATTGTAGCCCATGTTACAAAGTTGTGATACGGATAATAAGTTGTAGTCCAAGGTTTCAACAAGAAAAACTTTTGAAATGAAATGTTCGGAAGATATAGCAATGTTACCGACACCCAATACTCTTCCTTGGCTGTTGTCGCCAAAGGAGATTAAGTTGGTTGGATTGTCATTCTCTTCATAAGTTGAGAATATACTTCTCTCTCCGGTCATGTGGTTGGTGATCCACTATCAATGATCCACTTCGATCCACCGGAGGCATAGCCCTGCAAAACAAGTTTAGGCTTTGTTTTTAGGTACCCAAATTTGCTTGGGTCCTCTCACATTAGTCACAAATGATTTGGGCACCCACACACAAGTCTTTTTTACTCTTGCAGTGTGTCCCAACATATTTAGCAAAGACTCTACCAAACTTGTTCCTCATGATCACATATGATGCATTAAACTCATGGAAATGCATAGTAGGAAGTTTTGATGCAGTAGAGAAAGTGGGACGGGAGGCCAAAAATCTGCCACCCGAGGGTTCCTGGCAGACTGTCCGCTGGGTCCTAGCAGACTGTCCGCCAGGCACTCTCGGGTGCCCAGCTCCGGGAGCAATTTTCCCACTTGTTGCTTCCTTCACAAACTTAGGGAACTCATGCCCATTGATCTTGACTCTTGTATTATGCTTTTCAAAACGTTGAAAATCAATATCATCCTTGATGTTGGGTCGTCTTGAGTTCAAGTATGCACCTCTTGCATATTTAAGTTTTTCCTCCTCAAGATCCTTCTTCTTTTGCTGTGCCTCACCTTCTAAGGATGTGATTTTAACTTTCAAGCTTTCAATCAACTTTACATTAGTAGCACAAGCATCAACATTAATATCCTTGCATCTAAGGCATGATTGTGCTATGGAGGGATTGATTGATGGGTTATGTTGAGATGTTGAGGCATTGGACAAGAGAGTGTCAAATTGAAATTCAAGGCTTTTGTTTAAGCAAACAAGTTCATCTTGAAGTGTAACATTTGTACTCTTGAGACTAGTGTTAGTCTCCTTGCTTTCCACAATTTCCTTATCCAAGGCCTTACATTTTTTTTCTTGCTTGGTTATGAGCTCCTTGAGTTCAAGGTTTCTCTTCTTTTCAAGAATGAGCAAGTCCTCTTGTTTCTCAAGGAGATCATTCTTCTCATTTAACTCTTCCATGAGTTCGTTAAACTTAGCAATAGCATTTTTATCTAGATTCTTGAGCATGGCAATCATATCAATATCATCATCATTTCCACTAGAGCTACTAGATGTACTTTCATCATCACTAGTGGTGTACTTAGGAGAAGAACATGGGATGGTTTTTTCCTTTCTTTTACCTCCCCTTGCCATAAGACAAGTGTCAGTGATGTTTTTCCCATCCTTGAGATTGGAGAAGAGAGAAGTATTGTTGAAGGTGATTGTGGCCACTTCTTCTTCATCCGAGTTGGAGCTCTCATCATCGGAGTCCCACTCCTTGCCAAGATGTGCTTCACCACTTTGTTTCTTCTTGAAGAACTTCTTGTCCTTGGTGAAGTACTTCTTCTCCTTGTTGTCCTTCCTCTTCTCTTCCTTGTCCTCTTTCTTCTCATATGGGCAATTTGCAATGAAGTGCCCACTCTTGCCACAATTATAGCAATTTCTTTTTGTCCTTCTTTTGGAGCTCTCACGCCTCTTGTTGCCCTTGTAGTTGCGGTTTGTCATCAATTTGCTGAAGTTCTTCATGAGAAGAGCCATGTCATCATCATCAAGACTTGAACTATCACTATCATTGTCACTTGATGAGGATTCTTGCACTACTTTCTTGCTCTTCTCCTTCTTGTTTGCCTTGAGGGCAATGTCTTGCCCTCTTGAGGTTGAGATTCCCTTGGACAAGCTCTTCACATACTTGGCTTCACTTTCCATTATCTCATGGTTGATGATCTTGCCAAGTACTTTTTCCGGTGTCATCTTCTTGTAGTTGGGACTCTCCCTTATCAAGGTACATAAGGTTATGTTCCTTACCGAAAAAGCCCTAATCATCCTCTTGACCACTTCATGGTCGGTCCACTTCTTGCTTCCAAGACTCCTCACTTGATTGATCATCTTCTTGAGCCTTGTGTACATCTCTTGGGGGGTTTCATCATCCAACATGGCAAATCTCCCAAGTTCTCCTTCAATCATCTCAATTCTTGCTTTCCGAATGGTCTTGGTGCCTTCATGTGCCACTTTGAGAGTATCCCATATCTCCTTTGCACTTTGCAATCCATCCACTTTATCAAATTCCTCTCTACTCAAGGATGAAAGGAGGATGGTTGCGGCTTGAGCATTGCGGTGGAACAATTGTTGCATAGTTGGTCCAAAGCTTTCATCGTCACTCTCCAGTTGCTCAATACCTACACAAACAATCTCTCAAAGACTAGGGTGAAGAGAAAACAAGTGCCATCCCATGTTAGTCCTCCATTGAGAGTAGTTAGTTCCATCAAAGTGTGGGGGTTTTCCAAGAGAAACGGAAAGAAAATTGTTGTTGGAACTCATGTTATCATAGTTAAAAGGAGTGCGAGAGTAGTTAGAAGTAACCGATTTCTTCTTCTTTCTTCTCTTGATGTAGACGGACCCTTCATCACTACTTGATGTTGAGGATGAGGATGACTCAATCACTATCCTCTTGCTCTTGCTCTTGCTCTTACTCTTTTTTTAGTGATCTCCACTCTTCTTGGAGCAATCGGATATATCAAACTTGGCGTTGTCATCTTCCTTGTGCATCTCATATTCTTTGCCCTTGTTCTTCTCAAGACTCTTGTGTGAATCTTCTCCGGCCATGATCTCCTCGAGTTGTTAGACTCAAATTTGAGGAACCATGCTCTGATACCACTTGAAAGTATGCCTAGAGGGGGGTGAATAGGCGATCGTCGCTTAAAACCTGCACACAAAAAACTCAGCCCGAGGCTGCCTGGCGGACTGTCCGCTGGGAGGTCTCGGGAATGGAATGCAATCTTTCAAAGAATAAAACTTGTATACCAAAATCTATTTGAATAGAAAGACTCTAATATAAGTGAGGAACACTAAATGCGGAAGCAATCTAGCTCAAAGTAAGTACACAAGTAGATCGGGCAAGAATACTAGACGTTGGTAAGAATAACAAAAACACAAGAATGAAGTAAGATAATCAAGCACAAGAGACACAAGATTTTCACCCAAGGTTCGAATCCACTCAAGGATTCTACGTCCCCGTTGAGGAGTCCACAAAGGACCGGGTTCCTCTCAACCCTTTTCTCTCTCAAGCAACCACAAAGGTCAAACTTGAGCTCTTTACTAGCCACAAGGGGTAATACAAACTTCTCAATCCAACCACACCACGAGTTGGTTGTTCTTGAGCACCTCTAACCGTCTAGGAGCCAAGCTCCAGAAAGCGATGGAGAGTGCCAAGAGATGCCAAGAGAGGTGAATCTCTTGGGAAGAACTGGAATCTTGCTTGGATCTTGCTCAAACCCAACCCTAGACCAAGGATTTGGAGTGGAGAAGCTAGGGTTTCACTTTGGGGAGCTTTGGAGTGCTTAGAATGTGCTTGAGACTCGGTTTAACTGGTTAGGCAAGAGTATTTTTCGTTTGAGGGTCGTAGGGTATAAATATCACCTCACTGGAAACTAGCCGTTAGGCTGATTTCCAGTGACCCGGCGGACTGTCCGCCAGGAGCTCTCGGGTTTAGGCTGTTTTAGTGACCTGGCGGACTGTCCGCCAGGAGCTCTCGGATTTGCATAAATTCCTACAGGACTTACACTTTGGATTTGATTTATTGGTGATCTTCCACACGCTTTCCACATCCCCCTTGATAGTACGGTATACCTAACCTCAAGAAAACATAAAATAAATAATTTTCTCCGCTTGCAACTCTTTTCTTGATCCGGTACCGTTCTCCAAATTTGAATAATCATCGAGATTCACTCGTTTTCTTTTCTCCTTTTTGGTTTCTTTGACCCCTGCTCATTATACTCAATTGAAACATTAGATACTCATTTAGGTTGTTATTAATTACCAAAATAGGTCATTAGGCCTAGATGCACTTTCAAGACTCCGACTGCAGAGATAGAGATACAAAATGGCCGTTTTCAGTAGCCAAACTTTGTCTTCTTGATGGAACTAGTGATCAAACAATTCATATTCTGTTCTCTCAGAAAAAGAGAGACTCTAGCATATATTCAAGCATTGGTGCTGTACTCACAAATTATATGTCATCTCATAGTTAGAAAATGAAGGTTCGACTAAGTCGAATTTGAAAATTCTGAACTAAATTTGTTAAGTTTTCACCTGCTCAGTACAGCCTTAAGTCTAAGCATTACTTTTCCATTTTGCAATTGTAATATCAACAGCAAACCATGGTAAATGTTTCTCATGATCCTATAGTCAACTCTGAAAATTCTTCTTTTTTTGGAGTAGATGTAACTGGAAAACAGAGGCCACTTAGATGGTTGTACCAGAAGTCCTTTAAAAAATTATGACCTATATTTGTAATAACTAATAAGAACCCTATATTTGTATAATTGCATACTAGCTCATAGCATGTCTTGATGTTCTTGCTCCTATTGCTTGCATGCAACCTGCAGGATGTCATCTGCTGCCTCGAATCCATGTAGCCCTAATCCAGTGGACAAGCCAGCAGTTAAAAGGAATTCAGAAGACATAGGGTGGGAGTATGGAACCCTTGTTAATCCAGCTGATTTGAATGTGATAAAGTGCAAGCTATGTCCTATGGTTGTGAAGGCAGGGATTTATAGGCTCAAGCTACATATTGCTAGCATAAAAGGCCAAGTCCGATCATGCCCCAATGCAACTCCGGAGGATAGAGAGAAGTGCAAGAAAGCTATTGGAGACTCAAGAAAAGCTAAAATTGCTAGGCTATTAGAAAAACAAGATGTCATAGATGCTGTTGCGAATGAGATGGACACAGATGATGGCACGGGTCTTGATGATCTTGGCAGCTCTCAACCACGGGCAGTGGGTCCTATGGATAAATTCACAAACTCTCTTGACTCTAGTTCTTTGGGTTCCAATCAAAGAAACCTTCACCAGCAAAAAATTTCAGAACATATAATGAAAGAAAGGCTGCACAAGTTGAAGAGATATATTGCAAGGTGGATTTATGTGTAAGGTAAATGGATAAATATTTGCTGGATGTTGTTATATTTAACTATTTAAGTATCTTGTTTGCTGCATTTTGAAAGAAATACCCTTGTACTTTAATTTCAGGAATACCTTTCAACACAATAAATTGTGATGAGTTTGATCAAGTGTTGGAAGCTGCTAGCCGCTTTGGTCCAGGTGCAAAGAAGCCTTATCAACATGAGCTGCGGGAGAAGCTACTACATGAGGAAGTAGAGGATACAAAAAAGATAGTTAAAGATCAAGCAGAAGAATGGAAAAGAACTGGGTGCTCTCTTATGACTGATGCATGGATTGATCAAAAGAGGAGGAGTATAATGAACTTGTGTATTAATTGTTGCATTGGAACATCTTTTGTTCAGTCAAAGGAACTCTCAGCTGAGTCACACACAGGGGAATTCATTTTTGAGTTCGTGGACAACTTTATTGAGAAGTTTGGGGATGGCAAGAAGCACATTGTGCAAGTGGTCACAGACAATGCTGCAAACAATATGGCAGCAAAGGATATGCTTTATGTCAAGAGACCCAATCTATTTTGGACTTCATGTGCAACCCACACTATAAACCTAGTGCTTGAAGGAATTGGGAAGATGAGAAAGTTCAAGAACACACTTGATTCAGCAAAAAGTCTAACCATCTTTATTTATGCCCACCACAAGACATTGTCTCTAATGAGGAAATTCACAAAGAAAAGAGACATTGTTAGGCCCGGTGTGACCAGATTTGCTTCCGCTTTTCTCACTTTGCAAAGCTTGTATGAGAAGAAAGATCAGCTAAGGATGATGTCCCAAAGCGAGGAATGGGAGAAAATTAGACATGTCAAGAAAAGTGCCAAAGGTGTACAAGCTATAGCCACATTAGTGAAGTCTAGTTTTTGGAATGGTGTTTCTCTTTGCTTAAGAGTATTTGAGCCGTTAGTTAACGTTCTTCGCATGGTTGATGGAGATACTAAACCATCAATGCCTTGGCTTTATGGTGAAATTCTTAAGGCTAAGGAAGAAATTAGAATAGCTGTTGGAAATATGGACAAGAATGGGACTGGTTTGTACAAGAGCATAATAGAAAATGTGGATGAAAAAATGAAGAAACGGTTGGACTGTCCTATTCACATGGCTGCATATTGCTTAAACCCTTACTATAGCTACAGCAAGCCCTCTATCTTTCACAATGAGGATGTCATAGATGGGTTTTTTGCTGCTGTTGAAACATTCTACCATCGTGACTATGACAAGCAAACTCAAGTGCTCAATGAAGACTTCCATAAGTTCAAAGATAAAGTTGGACATTTTGGTAAAAATGTAGCTCAGTTGGGCTGCAAGGATTATAATTTCAGTCCAGATATTTAAGTTATTTGCATCAAATTTGGTAGTTGGCTGCTTAGCCTTGTTGTATAAATATTAAGTATTTTTCTTGTGCAGCTAAGTGGTGGGCAAATTATGGAACACAAGTTCCAACACTGCAAAAGTTTGCTATTAGAATCCTCTCTTTAACATCAAGTGCCTCGGGTTGTGAAAGGAATTGGAGCTGTTTTGAAAGAGTAAGTCTACAAAAATTTAGTTGATCATTTCAGCATGTGTCATATTTTTTTAGCAACACTAATTGCAGCTCAATGAATTTGATATATTGTAGATCCATACAAAGAAAAGGAATAGGCTCACATGTGAGAGGGTTGAACAACTTGTCTATGTTAGATTCAATCATCTTCATGCAAAGAGGAAAAATAAAGCTCAAAACAACAAAAGAGCGGACCCGCTTGTAGCAACCGAAGCAACCTTTGCTCAAGGATGGATGGCCCAAGGTGCAGATGAAGTGGGATCTGATGTTGACCCTGTAACAGGTCTCACATGGAGATTAATTGCTGAGACGTGTGGTCCTGATGAGGTCACAAAACTTCGTAGGAGTGCAAGATTAGCTATGGAAAGAGAGATTGAAGAAGAGCCCTTGTCCGAAACTGATGGAGAGCCAATAAATGAGGAAGATATTGACTTTGAGTCGGACCAAGATGTTGTGATCACAATTGATTATGAGCTAGAGGGGGAGGAAGACAATGACGGATGATGTGTTAAGCTAGAGGCTTTGACCATCATCCATAATTCCATATTACCACTATCTATTAATCTCTACCTACCGAACTTATGAACTATTTCTTTGTTTGTAAGAATCTATTTGTGGTGCTTGGTTTGTAAGAACTATCTATGTTTGTGCTTATCACTTATTTGCGGTGCTATATTATTTTCTGTCATTTGCTGATTTTGGAGCTGAATTGAGCATGTTTAATGTATTCTACTATTTAATCTTGTTCTTGTTCATATGCTGTCTGTAATGCACTATTATCTACACTTCTATAGTTCTTCACCATACTCTAATAGCTGCTCCTTCTTTTTCAGGCACATATCTCAACTTGGGAGGATATCAAAATCAAAAGCTTCAAGTTTACTTCACAAAAGGTCAGTAAAGTCCTCTTTAATCTTGCTGAAATCGTGCTACAGTAGCAAACCGTTTAGGCTGTTTAATTCCCGTTTAAACACGTCTAAACCCGTCTAAACCCTAAACGGCCCCTCGCCGTTCGTCTACCGTTTTCCGTCTAGGAAAATACTGTTCAAACTTGACTGTCTGTGTTTGTAATACACTTGTGCCGGTTATAGGAAGAAGTAGCTCGGGCTCTAATCTATCCCTAGGTCCGCCACTGTCAGCAAACATACCTTGGAGTGTACAGGAGTGACAAAGGAACCAGGGCAGGCATGTTGACCTTGGAGCTTGTGCCTGTCATTGCCATCCTCAAGCACTACTGTCAAAAAAGTGCAGCACTTACTTCATAGATCAGCAAACACGTACGGGGCTCAAGACCTAGTCATCAATGGATGGCCGGAGTCTGCATCATGATCCTTGGAAGTGGAACTATGCGTGTATCTACGACGGGGCTAATTATACACCTCCTCCCTTTCACTCTTCTACGTTTTGTACCATCTTGAACATTGACCGCGTAACAAGTAGTTTATTACAGTGAGTAGCTCAGCAATATATATGCTGAATGCTCCCCTTCAAAAAAAATGCTGAATGCTGAAAAGGAACATCTCTTAATGCTAGTCTAAGGCAACCCTTTTTTACTGTACAAGCTACCATGAGAAAGCCGAGTACTATTGCTACTTCACTACTCCTTTATGACCCACCCAAGTCGTCAGAATGAACAATTTCAGGATGCTAGTATAAAGGGGTGTACAGGACCTGGATGCAGCTCTGAAGTTCTGAGATTCTCTCATCTACCAGGTCTCACATACCGTGGACAACCTGAGCGTTACTTCGTCTATGATTGTAAGTCTTAAACTCATCAAAAGTATTTTTCTTTGGAGTTGGATAATTTCAACCCCTTGCCTTTTATTTTCCGTTTTTCAGGTAAACCTTTCTGTCAAAAATAATAATCTTCATAGTAGTTGCTGCAATATGTTGCATGTCTGAATTTTCAGCAGATAACGAGATAAAATGCTTATTAAAAATCTGATGTACCACCCACTTTAGAAGACCGCTTATATAGCTCAGCACCTTTGCTCCCACCATGTGGGATGTGCTTACTTACATCATAATCATTTTGTTTAACAAATACTTACTCATAATCATACTTAGTGCCTCAGTTAATTTTAGCCATCATGTTAATTCAACTTTTGCCCAATTGATTCTATCTTTTATTTTGGACTAGCAAGACTAACATCTTCTTCTTCTGATCTTCCTAGGGAATAGTCAGAATGAAACTAAATCCACTCCTTGCGGTTTTGTCTGCGGCAGCAATCGGATTCTTCATCGGCGTTTCTTTTCCTGTACAAATCACACCAAAGGTATTCCCGTTCAGCTTTGGTGACGGGAACTGCACCTTCGTTGCCAGCTACGTACTTGGCAGATTCTCGACGCAGATCAGAAACGACACTTCTACTGTGGACAGGACTCCACTCCTGCAGTCAAATGCCACTTCACAGGTACAACTCTGAACTTGTTGACAGTTCAACTGTTTCCTATATATACGCATCGGTATTCAGCACGTTATGCTGAAATTGAAAGAATCCAGTTATACAAGCGTCAGACAGTCAACACTTAATATGCTTAATTTTTCTCCTTATTTTTTGCTGCAGAAGGTTGTTGCACCGGCAAAGCCGAAAGGCGCAGAGAGGCTACCACCAAACGTCGTAGTTCGAGAGTCTGATCTTCACATGCGCCGGCTGTGGGGACACCCGCGAGAGGTTGCTGATTATTTCACCGTCGTTCCACACTTACTGAATTGAGTGTTTCCTAGCTATGGCGTCTCTTATCTGATTGAACTTGTGGGATCAATGAGCAGGACACCCCAACTCGCAAGTACCTTTTGGTGCTGACGGTTGGTTACAGTGACAAGGTCAACGTCAACGCCACTGTTCGCAAGGTGGGAAGTAATTAATTTCTTGTTATGTTCCCAGATTATTTTCAATGATCTGTAAACTGAACAATATCATGGATACTGCCTCGCGAATGCTATATCGATTATCATGCAGTTCTCGGAAAATTTCGACGTGATGCTATTCCACTATGACGGGCGGACAACGGAGTGGGACGAGTTCGAGTGGTCCAAGCAGGCCGTCCATGTCAGCGCCAGGAAGCAGGCCAAATGGTGAGGATGGAGCTGCTACCAGTATGTTGGTGCATACACGCAACTACGCCACCGATGCTAGTTCATCAATGTATCTCATTGTGCTTGATCATGGTTACCTGACACTGAACAACAATGGTGTGATGAAATGCGCACTAATGTAGGTGGTACGCCAAGAGGTTCATGCACCCAAGCATCGTGGCGCCGTATGAGTACATCTTCATCTGGGACCAGGACCTCGGCTCCGAGACCTTCGACGCGGAGGAATACATCAAGATTGTGAGGAGGCACGGGCTGGAGATCTCGCAGCCCGGCATGGACATCACCCGGGGGGTGAAGACCTACGACATCAACGTCAGGAGGAACGACACCGAGATACACACGTAAGTGTTTTATTAGCTAGCTAGCTACTGGCATCTTATGCTCCAGATTGCTAATTCGATGCATTGATCATTCCATGTGTCATGGAACGAAGCTGCTAACCAATCCATTACTGAAAGGGGTCTACAAATTTCTGTGGACAGGTCGACGTCTGCCGGGAAGTGCAGTACCGACTTGCACAAGCGGCCGTGCAGCGCGTTCGTGGAGGTGAACGGGCCCGTCTTCACGAGGGAGGCATGGGCGTGCGTCTGGCACATGATACAGAACGACCTCGTCCATGGCTGGGGTCTCGACTGGAACTTCTGGAGATGCGTCGACGTGAGAACCAACTCGATCACCATCGCCTGTGCTGTTCTGTCCATCTGTGGCTGTAGATAACTTAATAAATTGCGCGCGTGCAGGAGCCTGAGGAGCAGATCGGCATCGTGGACGCGCAGTACGTGGCGCATCACGCGGGGTTTACGCTGGGGAACCCGGGCAATGAAACCGCGGATGGAAGCCGCCGCAAGGTGAGGCTCCGGGCGTCAGCGGAGTTCGGCATGTTCAAAGCAAGATTGCACAACGCGGACAAGGCCCAGGCAGCTGCTCTTCTTGCCCAATCGAATGCAGACCCACGCGATCAGAGTCGTCGTTAGGGAGAGATGTGATTGAGCTACACATACCCCCAAAGAATTATTGTTGTCGACACTGTGGGCCAAACAGATACCCTGTGATTAATTATGAAGATGAATATAAGTCCAATTGCTAAGGTTGATTCACAACCAGATTTCCTATTCATCTTCCGCAGGAAGTTAGCTTGCATATTTTTCAGTGTTTGAGATCTATGCTACATATAGCGGATCAATGGCTAAGATAAAGTGGGGGAGCAACCCAACCACAGAACTTCATCCCCCAAGCCAAACATAAATAGATATCCGACCCCCGTAAATGTTCAATTATCCTATTCGACATGTTGGGTAAGGGCTTCCGGATTGTTCAACAGTTGTAAACAAAAAATGTTGAAACATACATCAAGTGTAGGGAAATCTGGGTGAGGTAGTAGGGAAGGAAGCTATAAATAAATATATGACCTCGCGAAATGTTGAATTAGCCTATTCACAATATTGACATAGGGTTCACATATTGTTGAATCTAAGTGTAGAAAAAATATTGAAAGATGTACGCGGTGAGAAGTTAGTGTCAGGAACATGCCGGAGAGACGACGCGGATCACGTCGCCGGCGAGTTCACGGTCAACACGAAAAACTCACGCGAACACAGAGGACTCGATCTCGTTTTTGTGCTGTCAAACTTGGCAGCTTTTCATTGTTTATTGCTATGCTTATATCACAGATTATAAAGAAAGTAATTTGGCCCTCTCAATCCGGCCGAGCACAATCAGGACTTTCTAAACTAAGCCATTTGCTAAACTAGGAAAGTACTAATCTAGCACCCAAGGATTACTATCAACAATCTCCTCCTAAGCCTTGTGGTGCGAATTACATACATCAATCAGGCCAATCTTAGAACGAAGTTCATGGAACTTGGTTTTGCCCAGCGGCTTCGTCAGAATGTCGCCCAGCTGTTCTTCGCTCCTGATGAACTCTACCTCGATCAGACCTTCTTCAACAGACTCCCGAACCAGGTGGTACTTCACTTGAATGTGCTTACTCTGGCCGTGGAGTACTGGATTCTTCATCAAAGCAATGGCAGACTTATTGTCCACCCTCAACATTGGTGCTCTTGGTGCTGATCCCTGCACCTCAGCTAGCACTCTGGCTAGCCACAATGCCTGACAAGCAGCATTAGCAGCTGCAATGTATTCAGCCTCGCAGCTTGACTGCGCCACCACCTTTTGCTTCATAGATTGCCAGGTGACTGGGCTGCTGCTGAGAAAGAATATCACCCCTGTCGTGCTTTTCCTAGCATCGACATCCCCAGCATAATCGCTGTCACTGAAACCCGTTAGATGAGCCTCCTTCTTCTTCTTCCTGCTGAACCAGAGACCCAAGTTCTTGGTTCCCTCCACATAGCGCAGGATATGCTTCACTGCCGTGAGATGATCCTCGCGTGGCTCCTCCAGGAAATGACTCACATAACCAACAGCAAACGCAAGATCAGGGCGAGTGTTGACCAAGTACCTCAGGCTCCCAACGATGCTCCGGTATGCTGTTGCGTCCACCAGCGGCTCTGAACTGAACTTGCTCAGCTTCAGACGCGTTTCCATGGGCACCTGACAGGGATTACACCCTGCCATGCCGCTTCTCTCCAGGATCTTTGCAGCATAAGCACCTTGGCTGAGCGAGATGCCACTCGCACCCTGCTTCACTTCAATGCCGAGGTAGTAGTGAAGCAGACCAAGATCACTCATCTTGAACACAGCTGCCATCTCCTTCTTGAACCGCTTGATGTCGTTGCTGCTGCTGCCAGTGATAACCAGGTCGTCGACGTACACCCCGACCACCAACTGTGCACCCTGGTTCGGGCTGATGTAGATGGCATACTCCGAGGGACTCCTCCTGAATCCGAGCGACAGCAGCGTGTTGTCCAGCTTCGCGTTCCAGGCACGCGGCGCTTGGTGCAGTCCGTACAGGGCCTTCCGCAGTTTGAACACCTTGTGTTCCTTGCCGGTGATGATGAAACCAGCAGGCTGCTCCACGTACACCTCCTCCTGCAGATCGCCGTTCAGGAACGCCGACTTGACGTCCATGTGATGCACCTCCCACCCCTCGTGCGCCGCAAGTGCGATGAGCAGGCGCACCGAGTCCAGCCGCGCCACCGGAGCGAACACCTCATCGTAGTCGATGCCGTGTCGCTGTGCGTATCCCTTCACCACGAGACGTGCCTTGTGCTTGGACACCGCCCCGTGTTCATCCCTCTTGACCTTGAAGACCCACTTCAGCCCAATTGCCCGCCTCCCAGGCGGGAGATCAGCAAGGCTCCAGGTCTGATTGTCCTCAATCGACTCCATCTCCTCCATCATCGCCTTCCTCCAACTTGGGCAGCGCTCTGCCTCAGCAAATGAGGTTGGCTCATCGGAGCTCACAGTATGCAGCTCCTCCATCAGCAGTGCTCGCGGCGCGAACCCAAGCAGTGATGTCGGCCCGAGGATGTTTTCGATCTTCCGGAACCGGAGCGGAGCCTCCTCATCATGGTCAGCATCCAGATTGTCATCGCCGCCAGCGGGTGGCGAGGCAAACTCCACTGCCTGCGCCCCGCCGGAACCTCCTGACGCCTCTCCCGCAGCGGCGTGTGGCGACGGTGGCGGTGTAGTGTCGCCATCCGCAGGGACCTCCCAAGGTGCCTCCACGGCATCCTCGGCAGCCGTCAGAGGTCCCTGGCCCACGATGGAGTACTCCACCGTGAACACTTCGTCGTCGCCGTCCGCTGCGCTAGAACTGCTGCTGGCTACCCAGTCCCACTGGGCTTGTTCGTCGAAGACAACATCCCGCATTACATGGACGCTCTTGGTGATGGGATCGTAGGCGCGGTACGCCTTCGTCCCACGCTCGTAGCCGATGAAGATCATCTTGCGGCCACGATCCTCCAGCTTCGACAGGTGAGGTCGAGTGTTGCGGACGTAGACGATGCAGCCGAACGTCTTGAGGTGGTGCACTGCCGGCTTCTTCCCGTGCCATGCTTCGAACGGCGTCATGCCGTCCACACTCTTCGTCGGGCACCTGTTTAGCACATAAACCGCTGTACTTACCGCCTCGCCCCAGAACCAGCCAGGAAGCCCCTTTGCTTTGAGCATGCTTCTGGCTGTGGCCACCACGGTCCCATTCCGGCGTTTGACCACACCGTTCTGTTGCGGACTGTAGGGCGCGGTGTGCTGTCGGTGAACCCTGTCCGCCATGCAGTACTCCGCGAACTCGATCGAGGTGAATTCACCCCCTCGATCAGTTCGGAGTACCTTCAGCTTGACTCCAGACTTGCCTTCTGCCCGCGCCTGAATCTCCTTGACGGCAGCCGCAGCACGATCCTTTGAAGGAATCGCGGCTACCCACATGTATCTGCTCAGATCATCCACCAGAAGCAAGAAATACCTGTTGCCCCTTGGCGTCGCCGGCGAGATGGGACCGCAAAGGTCCCCGTGCACCAGTTCCAGGCGCTCCCGCGCATGGTACTCTGCTTGAGCCGGGAAGGATGTGCGCCTCTGCTTGCCCGCCTGACAAGCCTCGCAGATCCTTTCCACCTGTCCGAGCTCCGGCAGCCCTCGAACCAGCTCCTCCCGAGCCAGCTTCCGGAGCGCCGCCATGTTGACGTGGCCGAGGCGTTCGTGCCAGCGCCACGCCACCTCGTCGTCGCGCCCGCGCGTCGTCAGGCACACTGGCTATGCCATCTTGAGGTGGAGCAGGTACAGCCGGTTTGCCACCCGCGGCGCCCTTGCCAGCAATTGGCCGCCAGGCTCTCGGATCTTCATGACCCCAGAGCCTATCTCGATCTTGTACCCTGCCTCTTCAAGCTGCCCGATGCTCACGATGTTCGTCGTCAGCCGGGGAATGAAGTAGACCCCGTCGAACGAGCGAAGCTCTCCGTTCTTGCAGATGAACGTGACCGTCCCGCGGCCTTCGATGCGCGCCGCCGAGTCGTCGCCGAAACGCACGGTGCCCAGCACTGCCGTGTCCAGCTTGGTGAAGGCGGCCCTGGACCCGGACATGTGGTTGGTTGCCCCGGTGTCCAGGACCCACGTCTCCGCCCCGCGCTCCTCCACTTCTCCGAGCTGGGCGAGCACCTTCTGCTCCCGGATCTCGATCTGAGATCCGGATCCTGCCTCCGCTGCTTCATGACTGCCGCCACCGTATGCCTGCCCCGGCCTCTGTAGTGGTAGGGCAGCATGCGGCAGCAGAATCGCCGTCGGGGAGGTGGTCGACGGGGATCCAACCGGTGGTGCCGAAGTGAATTGCGGCGGCGACGAATGGAGGATGGTTCCAGAAGCCTTGACGAGGAGGAGCGACGCCTCCTCATCCTCCTGGACGGCGTGGGCCTGCTCCTTCTTGGGCCGCGAGGGGCAGTCGCGGGCCCAGTGGCCTAACTTGCCACACCTCCTGCATTCATCACCAGTGGACTTACCCGATGACGGTGTGACAGTTCATGTGTTTGTAAACTAGGCATATAATTTGTTAGTGTGAAATATGTATTGTTTATATAAAGCTTATGTGAGTTTATGTGAAGCTTTTGAAAAATTTAAAGTGCAAGTAAAAAGGGTATTTTTGTAATTACAGAAAAAAAAATCCAGGGTTGTTTTTACAAAATGTATTTGGATAAAGGTAATTTCAAAATAAGTGAAAGGTGGTTTTGTAAACATGTTTTTCCTTATTTTGTCCCTTGTAAAAACATATATTTATTTATCCAAAAGTTTCATTGGAAATGTGTATGTTGAAGTGTGTAAAAAATTTTGGGTAAAATGGTGAAAATAAGGGTATTTATGCAATTTTATAAAAGTACAAGTCCTTTTATGCAAATGTTTGATTTACAAAAGTAACTTTCAAAATTACTTAGGACTAAAGTGTAAAAGATGCAAGTCATCATGACACGTCTATCCAATCATTATGACGAGTCTATCCCGTCATTATGACGTGTCATAAATGCTTGCATTTAAGTCCTGAAATTTTATGAATTACATTTCTAGGACAAAAGCAATTTAAATCCGACTTTTGTTCAAAGATTCACGTGTAAAAATGTAAATTTTGATTTTTTGAATTTGGGCCCTAAAGCAATGTTGTAGAGTTTGAAAAACTCTCCAACTTTCATTTTGGGCATTTCTTCATTAGAGTTTTAGATTAATGTAAAATTTATGCTTTACGAAAAGGTCCCTGTAGTTTTTCTAAATTGCACACAAGTCCTTGGGAGAGTTCCACTTCTCCTTCTCTGCTCTCCCTTCCCCTGGCGCCCATCTTGTTTTTCTCCCCCACCGGCGGCATCCCTTCCCTGGCTTCATTCTTATCCACCCGGCCATCCCTCTCTCTTCTCTCCACTGGTACAAGCGGCGTGCGCGGGCGGCGTGCTCGAGCGGCTGGCGCAAGGCCGGCGGCACGCGGAGGCGCGGCTCGGCGCGGGTGTGCGCGAGCGCGCGCGGCTCGGGCGGCCAGCCGCGGGAGGGGCGGCGGCTCGCGGCGCGCAGGACGCGCGGGATAGCGGGCCCAGGCTGGCGCGCGGCGGACGCCGTGCCAGGGCGGTGCCTGAGCGAGCAGGCGGCTCGGCGTTGAGGCGAGCAGAGAACAGGCGCCCGGGGCGGCGGCGGCCCCACACGGGCGCTCGGGGCTGGGCGGCAGGCGCGGCTCGGCGCACGCGCAGGCGGCGCGCGCTGGGCGTTGGGGCGAGCGGCGGCTCATGGACGCGCGGGAGTAGCGCGTGGCGTGGCCCAGGCGGCCCGGCGTGCGAGTGCAGAGCGGCGCGCAGGAGAGCGGTAGCCGCAGCTCGCGCGGGTTGCAGGAGGCGCAGGCGAGTTGGCGGCCCAGGAACGCGGGGGCGGCTCGGGTGCGGAGTGATAGCTTGCGACGTGCAGGTGCGGGAGCACTGGCTGGCGGACCGGTGGCGCGGCTGCGGTGGTGGCGTGGCGGCTCGGCCCAGGAACGAGGCGAGCGTGCGCCATCTCATGGGCGTCGGGCGAGTGCAACAGTTGCGGCGAGAGAGAGAGAGAGCAGGAGCTGGAGCGGCATGATTTCGGCGGTGCAGGAGCTCGCGTACTGAAGAGCCGGTGCAGGTGTTGGGCGGCCGGGGCAGAGCGGGCCCATGGGCACGAGCAGGCGATGCTGGAGTGTGACGTGCCGAGCAACGGCACGCGCAAAAGGAGTTGTGGTGGAGAATTTTTGTGCGGGATGCAGGAACGCGATGGCCGTCTCGAGGACGCAGCTTAGGTGTTCGACGAAATGTCGATACGCGTGGTACTGGAGAACACGAGGGTCCTACTGTTGAGCGAGGCGTCAAGGGTGCAGGACGCCGTCGGGCGGATGTTGCAACGGCGTGCAGGAAGGTCGCACGCAGTGCGAGAGGTGCGGCGGTGCGACGATTCGGGGCGGACCCGCCCAGGGGGCAGTAGAGCCGCGCGTAGAAGACGTCGAAGGCCGTTGAGGAGAAAGCAGCGGACGAGATCGGGCGGCACTACGAACTGCTCGTGGAGGATTTGGAGGTGGCCAGGTGCGAGTAGACCTCGGTCCTCGCGGAGGCGGAGGAGCGGTTATGGCGCGGCGAGCCGGAAAGAAAGGAGGTGAAGCGAAGGTGGCGGTTATAGCGCGGCGAATTCGGAAGGAGCAGCTGCGCAGGTGTGCCGGCCATGTTTCAGCGGCACACGTGCGTGAGCAGAGAAGGCTCAGCCCGCGAGCAGGGGGACCCTGAGGTTCGCGAAGGCGTCGGCATAGCGAACCAATCCGGTCCTATCGGCTTTTCCCATACGTCCACGACGTCCAGCGAAACATCGTCACCGTGGAAAAGTCGACTATCGTCGCCACAGATCACCGTGAGGAATAACTCTCCGGTTATTCTTCGCCCACTACAGTTCCCGGCAAGCTTTTTCGTTGTCCACGGAATCTCGTCACCGTCGAGCACTTCTCATTGCCGATCCTGTTCATCGCGGGAATTCATTTTCCGCCCATTCTTCTCTACAACCAAGGTTTGCCCTGACCTACTGAATCTTTCTAATGCCGGCAATTCCTTTGCCGGAATATCGTCGTTAACTCTTGTTATCTGTTTTCCCGAATCAGGGACTTGATTGCTATGTTTTAGAAAGTTCTAGGGTGTCCTTCGTAAAATTTTCAAAACTTTCTTTGTTTCAAATCAGTGAACATTTACGAGTTTGTGTTATGCTCTTGAATTGAAAGTCTTGATCTGTGGTCTAGGTTAAATGTTAGGGAATGAATGCTTTATTTGTACCATATATTGTATGCATGTGTTTTAACTAAAAGATAAATCATAAGATGTATGTTTCAAGTGGAAAAGTGTGGTAATGAGTTAATCCATCACACAAATGCTCCTATCCCTAACGTCAAGACGTTATCCTCGTCTTGATTGCTGTTTCTTAAGTTCCTTGTCGTATAAGGATTTCCGTTAGTTCTTGTGTATCTGCTGCTTAGCCAAAACATCTTTGCGGCTATGCTTTAGCATTGGCTATCAGTTCAGCTGCTAAGCATCCGCTTTCCTTGAGTCTAGGATGTTTCTGTGTAACAGCTGTCAGTCGATACTTTACCATCGGCTGGTTAGCTAATACGGTTGTTACCTTTCTAGTATCGACTATTGCCGATACAAGTCTGTTGTTCTATCCTGCATCGACTACACATAGTCGATGTATCAAAGGTGCACACGCAATCTTAGGATTCTTGCCATCAGCCGACCCAAGCCGAATTTAGTTGCTTTTCCATATCGGTCAAACACGGCCGATCAATCCTTAGTTTCCGCTTCCTTATCTACGTACTCCTATCAGTCGATTTATCGACTGAATGATCGGCTATCTATATCTATCGGTCATATATCCTCAACCACACTCCAATCGGCTACACGTCACTCAATTGTTGTGCTGACGTAATCGAGTCGATATAACCACACCTAGTTATCTAGAATAACACTTAAGCACATCTCAGTTAAGACAACTGCTTTAGGAATCATCCTTCTGCCAAAGTAATCGATGCTTTCATCGATCATCTAAGAACCCAATGCACTCATCAATCGGCTAAATCCATGTTGTTCCCATCGGCTCTGTTGTAATCTTCAACGAGTAGCCAATTCTAGTTAGTTGTCCCCCTAAAGCTCTGTCTAGATTTAGTTCAGATCTTTTTGGTTATTATATGAGTAGTATGTTACATGAATGTTGGATTGCAACTTTATTGTGAAGTAAAATAGTTTTGTGTACACATTTGAATGTAATGTTGCATTGCATGTAGATACGACTACTTCTACAAACGGTACCTACGAGATCTCCCAGGAGTCTGCGGAGGATATTCCTGAAGATCAAGTGAACGTCATCAAGGAACTGACTGAAGCCCCGAACCAAAGTTCGGAAGATATTGACATTTCTGACTTCAGACCCACCAGTAAAGGCAAGCCCCGGACATATCCCATTATTTCAGTTACACTGCAATATATATTTATCTATATTATATCTTGCATTAAGTTTAGGAATGGAAGTGCAACCCTAGATGCATGAATCCTAGGAATCCAATGTAATGCTCCCGAGTCCTTATCGGTTAGATGCTTCGCTGATAGGACCGGTAGAAGTCGGGTGATTTCCTGTCACTCGCGCGATATAGGAGTTGCATGTTTACAGTTCTGCAACCACTATAAGGATGATGGACAGGGTCATGTGTGTTATCATGACCGGAGGTTTTACCCTGTCTGTTTTGATAAGAATTGATAAGGTCGATATGTGTGGGTAGTGGTGGCTAAGCGTTTGAACAGTACTAGCCACATACCGTGAAAATTTGTAAAGCGGTAAGCCTAGTAACCGATCGGCCCGACAAGTGGGTATATTTCCACCACTCGATCTTTATGTTATGTTCACACGCACCGACCTGTGGGAGTACGTTCTGCATGGCAGACAGGAATACGGGTTTTGTAGTCGCGCTACAGACGTATGTCCTGCACGAGTGATGTGCGTACGGTCCTGCAAGTCGCTTGTGGTGGCCTGCCCACGAGTCGGAATGAAAGGTAAACGGTTGCTTCGGAACGCCCTGCCGGTATTCCCAAGCGTGTGTGTTAGGTTTACCTTGCAAGGTTAAATTCGATTCGAATCGTCCGCCTCTCACGAAGTTTGAGATTGCTTATCACTTCTGCCACATTGAGTAAGAAATGGAACTAATGATGGATAAACTTGATGGATGATAATCACTACCTTGATTGCTTAGTGAAGGAGCTAATCTAGAATAAATACTCAACTAGAAAAGGGAAGCTAAAACTTGAAAGTAGTTCATACTCTTTGTTGCTTTTCAGCTGAAAATAAACCCAGAGCCTTTATAATGCCTTCATGAGTCTAGTTACGGGCTAAAGTATACCCAACCCCGGGTAAGCCTTGCTGAGTATTAGTATACTCAGCCTTGCTAGTTTTATGTTTTTCAGGTAAAGTCTTGAAGACCCTACTCTTTCCCTGCCTTAGCCCTGTGCTCTTCCAGACGGTTGGTCCGTGGTATGGGATCCGTCCCCGACCAACATTGGTGATACCGAGTGATGTCGTGCCTGGGCTTAGCATGACATCCGTCTTAACGACGTGTTGTAATCGTCGCGTATGTTTTCCGCTGCCAAAACCATAGCTTTAATGGTTTGTAATCTTTTCTCTAGATTTGAAACTTCATACTTCTTTTGGAAATTCTTGTAATGTAATTCTCTATAATGTAAAATGTGATGGTGATTGTATCTCTGGACTCACCTTCGTGTGAGGTAACCTTATTTGATCCTGTGTATCGGTGGTTTATCGGGACGTTACCCGACAGGCCAAGGGATTATACCGTTTGAAGCACGTTGGAGCCCTCGGGATTGGACTCGCGTACTTGAGCCGGTATAATTCAGGTTGGTTCTGCCACAGACGGCCCACCTGATGACCGGCCTCCACGCCCACGGCTGCGCCCGCGTCGTCCTCCTCCGCGACGCCCTGAGCCGCCGCTTGTGCCGCCGCCGGAATAGTTCTCCGCCTCCCGCTTCTTCCGCCGGGCGTCCCACTCCTCCTCCGTGAGGTAGAGGCGCCCGTCGTGTTGCAGCGACCCCGGAGCCTCCTCGAAGGCGTCCTCTGCCGCCTTCAGCCGTCCCACCAGATCGGAGACGGTGAGGGTCGTCACATCGAGGAGTGTGGTGATCGAGATCACGATCTGTTTGAAGCGCGGTGGAACGCTCCGCAAGATCTTACCTACGATCTTTCCTTCCTCGACTGGATCGCCGAGCGTGGCGAGGGTCGACGCCATGCTGTTGATGCGCAGCGCGTAGTCCTCAATGGACTCGCCTTCGCCGAACGTCGCCATATCGAACTTCCGCCGGAGTTGTTCTGCGGACGCTTTCTTGACGCGTTCGCTGCCGACCCGCATCTCAGCGATGGTCTTCCAGGCCTCATTTGCCGACTCTTTGCTAACGATGGCTGGCACCATCTCCGGCGGCACTGCACTGCAGAGAACTTCGAGCGCCATCATCTCCTCATGTTCGTCGGCGCCCCCCTTTTCGATGATGTTCCAGAGCGACCTCGCCTTCAACTTCACCTTCATCAGCAGTGCCCAGTCGGAGTAGTTGGTCTTGGTGAGGACGGGGTAGCTACTCCCGCCGCTCACCTCACGAATCACCCGCTGGATCACAACGCCATCGCCGGCGGAGCTGTTGGCGAGGTTGTCCCTCGGCTTCTTCTCGTCACCCATCAGTCCCCGGTCCGGAAACCGGCTCTGATGCCAAATGTCAGGAACACGCCGGAGAGACGACGCGGATCACGTCGCCGGCGAGTTCACGGTCAACACGAAAAACTCACGCGAACACAGAGGACTCGATCTCGTTTTTGTGCTGTCAAACTTGGTAGCTTTTCATTGTTTATTGCTATGCTTATATCACAGATTATAAAGAAAGTAATTTGGCCCTCTCAATCCGGCCGAGCACAATCAGGACTTTCTAAACTAAGCCATTTGCTAAACTAGGAAAGTACTAATCTAGCACCCAAGGATTACTATCAACAGTTAGTGGGCTGCAAATATTGAGCTAGATATGGATATGGTACGCTCGAAGATACATAGCTTAACCATCTTGTGTAAGATGGATAGGAGCCGGACCCACCACAACCATGGCTCATTTAGGTCGTGCCACGTTGAGTAGTATATGTGCATTGATGTTGCTCGGCCTTCTCCCTAAGGTTCCCCCTCAGCCTTAGTATACTAATGCCTTATGTTTCTTCGTGTACGTGGTGGATAATGAAGATGGATCTTGAAACTGAAAGGTGGCTGGTGATGGAACGTGGTGGTCGCCTTTTGTCGGCAGGTGATACGACGATGAAGCTGAGGATGCGGCTGAGTCAGAATACGATAGAGCTTTCGCCACCTCTGATGTCCAGCACGGGACGAACACCACTAATCGTTGCTTTATGGTGGAAGCGTACCTAAGAACCACGAGTAGAGTCAGCTATTTAACTTCAGGTTCAGGCCTCCCGGTGGATACCACGTCCTAGGTGGTGTGACTGTTTCAATGTATGGTCGGGGTGTTACACGATGATGCAGGGGCGGGCCTACTTCGATTCAAGGGTATTCAGTTGAATACCCATTATTTTTATCAAAGTATTATGTATATATACTATATACTATGCATATATACTAAGAAAAAGGTAAATAACATAGGTATCCACCATTTCAGCCCCAAATAGAGAAGGCCTATATTGCTGGTTCAATCTCTCTCCTCACCCCATCCAGCATGGCCCAAGGCCCCAAACTCTCCTCATAGCCCAATTCTAAATTTCAGCAACAATCGCACTCTATTTTCATGAAACTGAAGCTTTCATTATGCTGTTTTATTTTCTCTTTATATTTCTGATGTTGCCACTTTTATATGTTTGAACAATTAGTACTTCAGATCAGTTCTATAAATCTATGATTCAATTCTTAATTGCTTAATTCTATGTTGTATCTTCTATAACTATAGAGGATTAATATGTGATGCAATAAAAAATTTCACATGCCAAAACTAGAATGTCGTCTCACAAAAAAAATATCCTTTTAAATTTTGAATACCCATTCTCTAAATCTTGGGCCCGCCTTTGCAATGATGATCAGGGTGGTCACCTTCTCTAAATCCAGCCAGCATGAAACTCTAAGTAGAGTCATCAATAAAATTATTATTCGCTATCATCATCATATTCATAAGCTAGATGATATGATTGATGAATTGAGTAGTTCTACTATATTTACAAAGATTGATTTGCATACAAATGGAGATGAACTAAACAAAGTTTGGGTTGTATGAATGGTTAGTTATACCTTTTGGTTTGATTAATTCTTCTAGTACCTTTATAAGAATAATGAACCATGTCTTGAGAGTTTTCATTAAAAAAAATTATGGTTACTTTGATGGCATCTTGATTTACAACAAGACATTGGAGGAACATGCTGAGCATATGCAAAAAAAAATTGGACATGCTTAGAAAGGAATAGTTGTTTACAAATCTTGAGAAATGCACCTTTTGCACATATCAAGTTGCATTTTTTTTATTTTGTTTTCTCTGGATACGGAATATAAGTGGATGAATCCAAGATGAAAATAATAAAGAATTAGCCGCATCCTGAGAATATAAACGAAGCGAGAAGTTTTCATAGCCATGGTAGTTTTTATAGGAGATTTGTAAAGGATTTCAGCACTATAGCTGCCCCATTGAATGAGTTAAAAAAGAAAGGTGTTGTGTTTGAATGGAGAGAGTAACAGGAAAATGATTTTCATGAATTGAGGAAATGATTGAGCGAAACACCCTTACTTGTGTTGTTGGATTTCAATAAAACTATTGAGGTTGAAAGTGATGCACGTGGGATTGGAATTGGAGGTGTGCTCATGCAACATGGTAAACTTGTTGCATACTTAAGTGAGAAGTTGGGACGAGCACAACTGAACTACTCCACAAGGAGTTATACCCTTTAGTAAAAGTTGAGAGACTTGGCAATATATTCTATGGCTAAGAATTTATTATTAAACATTCAAATCATAAAGATTTAAAGTACATGAAAGGCCAAGCTAAATTGAACACATCGACTTACCAAATAGGTTGCATTTATTGAAACATTCCTATATTTTGTGAAATGTAAAGATAACCTTGCTATTGATACTTTGTCCTGAAAAAATATTTTGTTGAACAAACTCAAGGTGAAAGTGCCAGGATTAGAGAGCATAAAAGATTTGTATTCTACTAATCATGAATTCTAGGAACCACATAGAAAATATGCAGCAGGAAAAGGATAGAAAAAACATCACGTTCATGATGAATTTTTTTGTTTAGAACTAACAAAATATGTATGCCAAATTGTTCTGTTGGATTCTTGTTGTTACAAGAATCATATGTAAGTGGATTAATGGGTCATATTGGATGGAAAAACATCTACAAATTGCTCGCCTAAAATTGCTTTTGTTCTAAGATGAGAAGAGACATTGAGAAATTTGTCAGAAAGGTAAGTCAGAACTGAACCCCATAATTTATATACACAATTTCCTATTCCTAATGTTCCTTGGGAAGATATTACTATGGAATTAGTTTTAGGTTTACCAGGGACTAAGAGGGGAAGTGATTCTATGTTGTTGCTGATAGATTCTCAAAACATTATATATTTTATACATACGCTTCCTACATAGAATTTTTTTAGAAAATTGTAAGATTGCACGGGATGCCTAGGACCATTCTTTCATATCAATATACAAAGTTCCTGAGCAAATTCACTATTTTCTAGAATGTATCACCTGCAAACAGTGCGCAAACGGAGATGGCAAATAGAATATTTTCTATGTTGTCGCAAACCATGATCAAGAAAAATTTGAAAGGGTGAGAAAAGTGCTTATCGCACGTGGAGTTTGTATATAATAGGAGAGCAGTACATTCTTCCACTCATATGTGTCCATTTGAAGTCATAAATGAATTTAAACCACTTGCTCCAGTAGACATTATTCCATTATCATTGTAGGAGAGAAGTAACATGGAAGCTTTCATGTGAGCTGTATATGTGAAAACGATACATGAGGAGACAAAAGAAGCAACTGAGAAAAGGGCCAAGTACTCTATTGAGTGGGCAAACAAACATCACAATAAGTTGATATTTCAATCAGAATATTTTATTTATGTACATCTTCGCAAGAAATAATTTCTAGAGAGAAGCGTAAATCAGAATCAAGGGAGGAGCAACCTCACGCCAAGTTGAGAGCTCCCTCTCTTGACCTAAAGATGTATTTTGTTGCGGCGGGATTGGTATTTGATCTATCCAATCACCTCGAACGCACGCACATCCCCTGCCCATCATCACCTCTCCCTCGTGCCACCAACCAGTCCGATGACAGCATGTAGGTGCACCTCCTTCTGCTCTCATTCCTCCATCTTCTTGAAGCGTCCCCCCATCAGAAAAGACTTAAAAGTGATGCTTTATCAGTCCCAGGAGGCTGATAACACTTTTATTATATCAGATGGCACATCACCGTACAACTCTACGCGGTAATGGGCAGTGAAGTGCCACTATCGCGAGGATTACAACTAAAACCCACACTACTACACTAGCTACATAAAGAGGGTCATCAGAGTCTTGTGCCATGCGGAACTCCAGCGGTGGCCCTAACCACAGGCAAGACTAGGTGCAGGACGAAACCCTACTCGACATCTTCGGGGAGGTAGTCTGGATCTTCTGCTGTAAAAAGTAAGAGTGGGGTGAGTACAAACGTACTCAGCAAGTCCAATCACACCCAGGGGGGGGGGGGTTATAATAGAAATCAATGCACAGGACAGTCCAAGGGTCGGGTTAGGGTTTATTTGCTGAAAAACTCAGTTATATGCAAAGGATCGTTTTAGAAATATTTTCAAAACAAGTTTTCTACTACTAAGGAGCACATGATGTTGATCCACACAGGATCCAAGTTTTAAGCTGCTACCGAACTCCCCGTCCGCCGTAGCACACGGCACAACTGCCGGACACTTTCCAAACAACCCACACCAGTCCATCCATTCCTAGAAAGAAACACTAGTTATGTGACCACACCATAACTTGCCCAATACCGTGGGCACGGCTATTCGAATAGATTTTAACTCTGCAGAGGTGTGCAACTTTACCCACAGGTGGGGTACCACAGCACGATCACCTTAGTGTCGGTGCGGATCCCAACAAGGCCATTACCCACCTTAGCTAGACCTGACTAGCCACCACAGGATCCATCAAGGGGTCATTCGACCTATCTCAGAGCTTTAACCGGGGCATAAGTCACACAGAGCTTATCCCTTCTCCTTGATCACCCGTTGCTCTCAGCTCTCCTGATGGCTATCAGACTAACTAGTGGGATTTATGCTAAGCCGTTGCCCATACAACGGTCAAGTGGTTTGCACGACAAGAAGCTAGGTGAGATGACACATCAACTCGGTCCTTAGGGGTGACAAGATGGATATCTCCCTTCCTCGCTCAACCATACAGGTACGAGCACACCAACGGCAATTCACACAGAAATGCCATCCATCCCGTCTGACTTGTCTTTCAAAACCACATTTTATCCCTTCCCCCCCCCACACACACTTTCTTTATAAAACCAGGTGGTCAAGGTATGGTTATCACAAACAAGGGTGGCTATCCTACCATGTTTTCAGCAAGCAAAACCATGCAATTTTATAAAACAGGCCACTGGGTTGTGTTTATAAAAACTAGGACAGAAACATGCATCAAAGGGCGGGACTGAACTTGCCATCCTCAAATCCTTACGGGAGATCCTGATCGAAGCACTATCCCTCGGGTTCGGGGCCGCAGAACTGGTCCTCGTTCGCTTGATCATAGTCGGGACCTTCCTCGTTCACTCCGTGTCCTACGACGCAAACAAACAGGCACACAATCAAGCGAAAGAACTAAAAGCTTTTATCATTGGGTTCGAATCAAAAATAATTTAGTCATGGAGATAGGGGTAATATTTTTGGGTGGTTTCTTAATGGCATGGTTAGAACTATACTAGAAAGGGCGTGGTAAATTTTCGGGTAGATCGGAGATCGTTTGGCGCATAAAATGACGAGTTAAAGAGGGTTCGGGGGTTAAACAGGGGTTCAGGGGCTCATTCGTAAACAGTTATGAAATAGAAAGGACTTGGTTATAATTTCTAGAAATATTTGGGGCATATTAGAAAGAGGTAGGGGTTTATTTGATATTAAGTTTACATGGTGGAGGCTAGTTACTTGAATAAATAAAGGTGGAAGGGCTTTTATACAAGGTGACGCATGAGGGGGAGAAATAGAGGGAAAGGGGGGGTCTTTGGGCAAAATGCCCTTCTCCTTCCTCTTCCCCACACAGAACAGAGGAGAGGCGGGGGTGGGTCCTACGCCGGCCGATTCCGGCGGTCCAGGGCTCGAAGGCAGCCCGGGATGGAGGGAAAAGGGAGGGGAGAAGGAGGGGGCCTGATTCCCGGCCTCACCTCGGGCCGGGGCGGCGTGAGGAGGCCGGACGACGGGAGCGGGCGGCGGTGGCGCTGGTGGCTCGGCGAGGCGGCGCTGGGAGCTTGGGGAGGGGGCGCGCGGTGGCGAGGGCAGTGGTGGTGGCCGGGAGCTGCACGAAGGGCCGATTTATAGGGGAGTAAGGCGGTGGAGGGGGTGGCCGCGACGGTGGCCGGTGCAGAGCGCCATTAATGGCGCTTCGGCCGTTTGTTTGCGTCGTGACGCGGCGTGCGGCGAGGGCGTGGGCGTCGAGGCATCGTCGGGCACGTGGGGGAGAGCGGGGGGCCGGGCGCTGTGCGGCACAGGGACGACGGCGCGAGCGGGGAGGGCGGAGCGCCAGCGGCGGGCGGCACGGCCACGCGCAGGGGAGGGCGCGCGCGTGCGCGCACGGCGCGGCGAGGCGCTGCTAGGGGTGGGGGTGCGAGCGGCGGGCGGCACGGCGCGGCGCACGGCCACGCGTTGCGCGTGCGCGTGCATCGCGGCACGGCCGGGGCAGGGCTCGCGCGCGGCGTGGGCAGGGCCGGCGCGCGGCCAGGGGTGAGGTGCGGGCGGCGCTCGGGCGCGCGCGTGTGCGTGACGCAGGTGGGGTCGGCCAGGAGCAGGCGCGCGCATGCGCGAGGGAGGGGGGCGGCGTGGCTCGGAAGCCGGAGGCCGGGTGGTGCTCGGGAGCAGGGAAAGGTGGGAGGAGAAGAGGGAGGAGGGGGAAAAAGAAAGGAAATGGAAAGGAAGAAGAAAAAGAGAAGGGAGGGAAAGGAAAACGTAAGGAGGGAGAGGAAGAGAAGGAAAAAAAAGAAATAGGAAGAAGGAAAAAGGAAAGGAAAAATGAAAAAGGAAAAGAGGAAAGGAGAAAAAGGAAATAGAGAAAGAGAGAGCGGGCGCACTCGCGCCGGCGAGATTCGCGGCGGTTACCGCGGCTGATCGGCCACGCGCGCGCGACGCTCGCACGCTGCACGAGGAGGACAAGGGGCGGGACCGCGGCCGGATTCGGTGTCGGTTTAGGGATTCGGGGAATTAGGGCTTCGATGAAAACATTTCTGAAAACATTTTTAGCGTGTGATTTCCTTGGCGAATTTTCGGGGCGTCACAAACCTACCCCACTTAAAGTCAATCTCGTCCTCGAGATTCGACTGGTTCCTAAACAGATGGGGAAACTCCTTCTTTAGGGCATCTTCACGCTCCCAAGTTGCTTCCTCTACTCCGGGTCTGCTCCATTGAACCCTGCATATCCGTACTTCGGAGTTTCTTGTCCTCCTAGTGACAGTGTCCAGAATTTTGACCGGTAATTCCTGGTATCGCAGATCGGGCTGCAGATCTACTATTTCCACCGGCACGTGTTCTTCCTCGGGTATTCTCAAACACCTTCTTAATTGCGAGACATGAAACACTGGGTGTATATCCGACATTTCTTCTGGTAACTCCAGTCGGTATGCCACTGCTCCGACTCTCTTCAGAACTCGATACGGTCCAATGTATCGAGGGGCCAATTTTCCTTGTACCTGAAATCTTCGCGTTCCTCGAATGGGTGAGACTTTGAGATAAACAAACTCTCCTGGGTTGAAACTTATTTCCCGCCTTTTCTTGTCCGCGTAGTTCTTTTGTCGGGATTGAGCCGCTTTCAATTTCTCACGGATCTCCGCTACTTTTTCCTCTGCTTCTTTTATAAGTGCGGGTCCCACTAGGGCACGTTCTCCAACTTCTAACCACATTAGGGGAGTTTTGCACTTCCTTCCATAGAGAGCTTCGAATGGTGACATGCCCAAGCTGGCTTGGTAACTATTGTTGTACGAGAATTCTGCATAAGGCAGACTCTGCTTCCAATCCTTTCCATAGGTCAGGACGCATGCTCTCAGCATATCTTCCATAACCTGATTTACCCTTTCGGTTTGACCATCCATCTGTGGGTGGTATGCGGAGCTGAAATCTAAATTGGTGCCCATGGCTTTATGCAGGCTTTTCCAAAACCTAGAGGTGAATTGGGTTCCTCTATCTGAGACAATTCTGCTAGGCACTCCATGTAACTTTACTATGTTCTCCACATAAAGCTTTGCCAGCTTTTCTCCACCGTAATTAGTTCGTACGGGTATGAAATGAGCCGATTTAGTGAGTCGGTCCACTATTACCCATATGGAATCGTGTCCCTTCTGTGTTCTAGGTAGACCCACTACAAAGTCCATTCCTATCTCATCCCATTTCCAAACCGGAATGGGTAGGGGTTGCAATAATCCTGCTGGCTTTTGATGTTCGGCCTTGATCCTTTGACAAGTATCACAATGAGCCACAAATCGTGCAATATCCGCCTTCATTCCATTCCACCAATATTTTTGCCTTATGTCCATATACATTTTGGTGGATCCTGGGTGGATGGAGTAGGCCGAGTTATGGGCTTCGTCCATGATTATCCGCCGGAAGTCTCCATTCTGGGGTACACAAATCCTATTCTCGTACCATAACGTTCCCTTATCGTCTACTCTGAAACCCGGTGCTTTGTTTTCTCCAGTTTGTTTGCAGATCTTTATTAACTCCTGATCCGAGCTTTGAGCCCCTCTAATTCTATCCTCTAGTGTTGATTGGACATTCAGCACATGGTTGGAACCTCGAGGAACAACGTGCACATTTAATCGTGCTATTTCCTCGCGCAGATGGTCATCTTTGGGTCCATAGGATTTCCGGCTTAAGGCATCGGCTACCACGTTCGCTTTTCCGGGGTGATAATGAATTTTCAAATTATAGTCCTTCACCAACTCCAACCATCTTCTTTGCCTTAAGATCAAATCCGGCTGGGTGAAGATTGTTATCACCGTATTTTGACCAGGTCAGAAGTGGGCCACGGAGCAAGATGGGCTTGGAAGGCGGTCGTGACAAAGCTTGCGAATCGGGCCCGCGTGGAAGATGGAGGCCATAAGGCCGTGTAAATTAGGAATAAACAGTTAAGATTCGTGTTGTGTTAGGCTAGGGTTAGTTAAAGAGAACAAGTCTACGGACTATAAATATGTACCGCGAATAAACGAGAGAGAGAATCAATCATCATCAACTCTCGGCGTATCGCCTCCCCTGTTTAGGGTTCTTCATCGGGTAAGCGCCACGCGACCCCGATCACGTCTTGCGTGATCGGGGTAGCGTTACCTTTGCTCGTTCGCTCATACGTTGCTCGTGCTGAAGCCTTGTAGATGGCGAGTAGCGTTATTTATCTTAGCATGCGTTGAGTAATCTTTTCTTTTGGTGCTTTCATTGTGCTTTATGCGTTACTCTCGCATGTTTGATCATCGTACCTGTTCGTGGGTATGATGGTTTTATCTTGTTTCGTAGCTGTCAGTAGATCCAATCTGTTATGGCTGGCTTCTATGTATTTAGAAGCTTGGTTCAATATGTGCACGATTAGGCCTTGCAAACGAGTTGAATGATCCGATAGAATGCTCTGTGTCGGCTTTTTGATTGAATAGAGGCTGTTCGGGAATCGGCTTTTAGTTGTTTTCTCGCTCTCTGTTTGGATCGTTTTGTCGATGCTCTTGTGTATCTGTTAGGCTCAATTACGTGTAGGATGTTCCGATCGTGTAGTGAGGGCTTAGTTGTTGTGGATTGGATTAGATTGCATTTATGAAGCAAGTTTTATTTAAATATATACATACGTACCAGTTTCCATATTGCCTATTCTAAAGATCCGATCCGGTATTGACGCAATCGGCTCTTCATAGCCGATGCCGGGGAGGAGGTAATGAGCCGATCACGGCTCGGATTGACCTATACACATGTCTGTGTATGCAGGAGTTGAACACGTCACACCTTCCTGATCGGGTGTAGGATCAGGTGGCACGCCTAGCAACTCTCAGCCAGGGCGCGCGCCAGATCACTGGGCCGTTGACCGAGGGACCGGGGCCCACCAGCCGTCCCGGAAGCCTCCCGGCTCCTCGTGTTGCCTGTCGCTGCCCGCCGGCGGGTTTTGACCGACAACACATTCTGGCACGCCCAGTGGGACCTTCTTCATCGACTTCATCATCATCATCGGCATCTTCTTCATCGACTTCGTCATCTTCATTGACTCCGTCAGTGGTAGTCAACAAGATGGCAAGGGAGGATCCGATTTCTTATGAGGAGCTTTCTGCTGAGCACAAGCAAAGGTACGACGAAATCAAGGCTCAGTTTGAAGCCGATCTCATCGGCTCTTTCGAGAGAACTCGCAACCATGGTATCAGGTGGAGAGGTTTTTCACCTGAGGGTGCTCTTGATGGAGTGGATCTGTCTATCCCGTCCGAGGATCGTACCAGAGCTTTGCGGCAGGAGGTGAATTATGCAGTGGCTCATTCGTTGCACCGGCATTCCGAAAGTCTGGTTAATGCTTTTGAGCGTGTGGCTTTACGGGTGGTCCAAGAAATAATGAAGCATCAACATTCTCCGACTGGACCCGCACTGGGAAGCCATAAGGGAGAGTTGCCGTTCCAGACTAGGCCTCCTTTGCCTTATGCGCTTGCAGCAGCGGAATCACATGGTGCTCCAGCTTACGTGGTTTACAAAGTGGGAGGTGATCCTACAGACCACCAGTTCTTCAGCGAACCGCCCAAAGAAATCCCACATGGTTACATGTGCGCATACATCCCGGATAGCAATAACCCAATGCATCTCTCACAGAAAGTAGCTGGAGGGGTTCCTGGAGCTGACGCGGATAAGCAAGCTTGGTTAGCAACCTATGCTACAGGGCCGAGTCATGATAGTGTGCACTCGGCCCCCGAATTACAAACAGCGGAGCAGATTGGTGCTATCCTGAGGGATCAGTTTGGTATTTTGCCGAAAAGGAGAGCGATCGGCTATACAAAGCCGTATCCGAGTGATTATGACCTAATTCCATTGCCACCCAAATATCGGCTCCCTGAGTTTACCAAATTCAGTGGGGCAGAAGGTGCTAGTTCCATCGAACACGTGAGCCGATATTTGGCACAATTAGGTATGATTTCTGTGTCGGATCCGCTACGAGTAAGGTTCTTCTCACAATCGCTTACGGGATCGGCTTTCGGGTGGTACACGTCATTGGGTCCTGACTCCATCCGTACGTGGAAACAGTTGGAAGAACAATTTCATATTCAGTATCACTCAGAAGCTGCAGATGCAGGGATTGCCGATTTGGCCCAAATGCGACAGAAGCGTGGAGAAACTGTGGCGGAATTCATTCGACGCTTCAGGGAGATGAAAAATAGGTGTTATTCAACACGGATCCCAGAAAAGGAAGCTGTGGAACTGGCATCTCTAGGGTTGTTGAAGCCGATTCGAGATCTGGCTTTTCAATTAGAATTTACTTCGCTGGCACATCTGGTCCAGAAGTTGACGATGTACGAACAGCGTCACCCTGAGCTGTACCAGGAAAAGTTCAAGCGTCAAGTAGCGTTAGCTGACACTGAAGAAGCCGATGACTCCGAGGAAGAAGCGGAAGTATCGGTTGCGGAATGGGCTCGTGGTGCGAATCCCGTATCGTGCAAGTGGGTAAAGCAAACAGGACCGGCAAAGGGGTTTGATTTCGATGTAAGTAAAGTGGAACAAATTTTTGATTTATTGCTGAAAGAAAAACAGTTGAAATTCCCAGAAGGTTACAAACCCCCTACGGCGCAAGATTTGAAAGGAAGATCATATTGCAAATGGCATGATTCCTTCACCCACAGCACAAGCGATTGTAAGGAGCTTCGTCGGCAGATCCAATCGGCTATTGAGCAGGGCCGATTAATCTTGGGATAGACCGCTATGAAAGTCGACACTCAGCCGTTCCCTGGTGTCAATATGGTGGAAAGCAACGATCGGACGGCAAGGCGACAACTCAATTTCGCACTGGGCATCAACATGGCGGGGGTGGCACCACGCCGCCAGATTGGAGACGGAGAGGCCGATTCAAGCAATCGGCTCCAAAATAAAAAGAGTGAATATGTTACAGAAAGGCAAGTAAGGTACGTAAGGAACCAACGGCCAACTTCTTCTGATCTTCTCAGGAAGTACGAATACCAGTACCAGCAGCGCCTCCATCGGGAGTCTGAGGAAGAGGAGTATGAGCGCCGAACCGGGAAGCGCCTGAGGAAGCACGAAGAAGCCCGCGATCATTGGCACTGCCCGTTCTTCAGGTACTGTTGGGATTCAGGTATGAGCCGATTGCCTACAATCAAGGATTGCCCAGAATGTGGACCAAGGAAACCAGAAGCAAGGGATTCGGTTTTTCAGCGGATAGGACCTGCCCCACCCCGGCAAGCGCGGGTTTGGTCATCACAAAAGGAAGATGAAGAAGAGGATAGGTATCATCGTCCTCGTTGGTGTCCCGATGGACTTAGTCGTTCCCAGAAGCGCAGGGTTCAACGGCTGCGTAGCTTGGAGGAGGCCGAAGCTAAGTACATCGAGACTTTAAGGAAGGCACGACCAGATTTGGCAGAACAAGTTCACTATGTGCAGGAAAAGGAGTCGCGCCCGCCCAAAAAGGAATGGCGACCCAAGTCAACAAAAGCCGACAAGAAGGTATCGGCTGATGCACACATGGTTTTTGTGCTTCCTGCAGAGTTCCATGCGAGACCCCAGGAGGAGCTGTCGGTGGCCCAACTTGATTTGGGACCCCGGCCAGTGATATTCGAGAAGCCGCAAGCTAAGAATTACAAACACCTGAAAGCTTTGTATCTTAAGGGGTTTATTAACGGTCAGCCTGTGAATAAGATGTTGGTGGATACGGGAGCAGCGGTCAACATTATGCCATACTCAGTCCTGCGCCGTTTGGGGCGGTCCACCGCAGACTTGATCAAGACCAATGTCACCCTAAGTGATTTTAACGGCCAGACTTCAGAAGCCCAAGGTGTCCTTAGTGTGGATCTCACCGTCGGAAACAAAACTGTCCCGACCTCGTTCTTCGTCGTCAACAGCAAGAGCACCTACAATGTTTTACTTGGCAGGGATTGGATCCACACCAACTGTTGCATCCCTTCCACGATGCATCAATGTTTGATCCAATGGGACGGAGATGAGGTGGAAGTGGTACAGGCAGACGACTCGATCGAGATTTCGCATGCGGCCATGAGCATTTGGGATGCGGAAGATCAAGAGCCGATTTCAGGAATGAGCCTGGAAGGATGTGACCGCATCGAAGCTACAAAAAACGGAGTAAGGCTGGTCTTATCCACCGGCCTCACAAAGTAAAGGAACAGGAGGCAATATGTGGTAGCGGAGTCATAAAGGCCGGTTCTTGCAATCGGCCCCAAAGGAACGAAGTTGTAATATAAATGTGTTTCGTAGGCGTTATAAAATGGCTAGCATTAACAGCCGGCCCTGTTTTTCTTACAAAAACTTGGAAAATAAAGGGATGTATGGAACGGCCGATCTTAACGATCGGCCGAATTTTTTTATGCTGTGTCCTTTTCCCATTTGCACTGTCGATCTAATGGAAGAAGAAGGGAAGTTAGGGTATGGTTTCACATCGGCTGATGAACTTGAGGAGATAGATATCGGTCCTGGGGATAAGCCACGACCAACCTTCATAAGTAAGAAGTTACACCCAGCACTACGAGAGTCGATGATAGCATTGCTAAAGGGATACGCCGATTGCTTCGCCTGGGATTACACGGAGATGCCTGGACTAGATAGGAAAATAGTAGAGCATCGGCTTCCCCTCAAGAGCGGGTTTCGGCCGTTCCAGCAGCGAGCACGACAGATGAAAGCCGAGGTTCTGGTCGAGGTGAAGAAAGAAATAGAAAAAATGCTGGAAGCCGGATTTATCAGGACTTGCAGGTACGCCGAATGGATTTCGAGCGTCGTGCCCGTACAGAAGAAAGATGGCCGATGGAGGGTGTGCGTGGACTTCAGGGATCTTAACAGGGCCACTCCAAAAGACGAATACCCGATGCCCATTGCAGAGACATTAATCAACGCTGCCGCCGGTCATAAGATTTTGAGTTTTATGGATGGTAATGCTGGATATAATCAAATCTTCATGGCCCCTGAAGATATACACAAGACTGCGTTCAGAGTGCCTGGAGCCGTGGGTTTGTTCGAGTACGTGGTTATGACTTTCGGCTTGAAGAATGCTGGTGCTACATATCAGCGGGCTATGAACCATATCTTCCATGATCTGATCGGTAATCTAGTAGAAATTTATATCGACGACGTTGTAGTAAAGTCAGCATCGGTCGAGGGACATTTAGACGACCTGCGGCGGGTTCTGGAACGAACTAGAAAGTTCGGGCTCCGGATGAACCCAAAGAAGTGTGCTTTTGGTGTGTCGGCTGGGCAGTTCCTGGGATTTCTGGTTCATGAAAGAGGGATAGAGATTGGCCTAAAAAGTCAGGAAGCCGTACGCACCATGGTGCCACCCACCACCAAGAAAGAGCTCCAGCAGCTCATTGGTAAGATTAACTTTGTCAGGAGATTTATTTCTAATTTGTCTGGACGGATCGAGCCTTTTATGGAGTTAGTCAAGACTAGAACGACTGACGAGTTCCGCTGGGGGGCAGACCAACAGCGGGCATTTGAGGACATCAAAGAATATTTGTCGAAGCCGCCCGTGCTGGTGCCACCACAACAAGATAGACCGTTTAATATATATCTATCAGTGGGCAACACTTCTATTGCTTCAGTGGTGGTACAATTGTATGATGGCAAAGAAAAGGTGGTCTTTTATCTCAGCAGAAGATTGTTGGATGCGGAAACAAGGTACCCCGACATGGAAAAACTTTGTTTATGTTTATTCTTTACGTGCACCAAGCTTCGCCATATCCTGCTATCGGCTGAAGTGGTCGTCATCTGCAAATCGGATGTCATAAAACATATGTTATCGGCTCCTGTTTTGAAAGGCCGATTGGGAAGTGGATGTTCGCGTTATCAGAATTCGATATCCGATATCAACCTGCGAAAGCAGTTAAAGGGCAGGCGTTAGCGGATCTTATTGCTGAGAGGGTTAACACCAATATCGCAGCACTTTTTATACGAGCCTGGGCCATGTACTTCGACGGATCAGTTTGTGGGGATGGATGCGGCATCGGCATCTTACTGGTATCGCCTCGGGGGGCAACGTATTCTTTTTCGATCAGATTACCTGTCGCCTGTACCAACAATCTTGCAGAATATGAGGCGGTACGGAAAGGTTTGGAATTGCTTTTAGAGGCGGAGCTGAAGCAGTGGAAGTTTTTGGGGATTCAAAATTGGTAGTTTCCCAGCTTACAGAAGAATACAGGTGCGAAAGCGAGCTGCTGTTCCCAATGTGGGTCCAATGCCAGGAGCTAATAGCCCAGTTCAGATACATTAATTTTTATTGGATACCCAGAGCTCGGAATGCCGAAGCCAATGATCTAGCACAGTTGGCTTCAGGTACAAAGCCGATGGGTCAGTTCATCAGGTATACTTCCTCGACCAGGGAGATTGGAGAGCCGATATCTTCAATTACTTGAAGGATTCGGCTCGGGGGGCACCCAAGAGGATACGATACAAAGCTATGAAGTATGTTCTCATAGGGGATGATATGTTCTACAGGACCTTAGAGGGGTTATTGCTTAAGTGTTTGGGGCCAGTGGAGTCCAATCGGCTCCTGCATGAAGTTCATGAAGGAACGTGTGGGACCCATCAATCGGCACACAAAATGAAATGGCTGATTAGGCGATCAGGATATTACTGGCCCACCATGCTTGAAGATTGTTTTAAATACTATAAAGGGTGTCAGGCATGTCAGAAGTTTGGAAAAATCCAGATGGTACCAGCGTCCGTTATGAACCCCATCATTAAACCATGGCCGTTCAGAGGCTGGGGTATGGACATGATCGGCAAAATTAGTCCCCCATCTAGCAAGGGTCATCAGTTCATCCTAGCTATCACAGATTATTTTACCAAATGGGTGGAAGCGGTTCCGATGAAATCAGTGACGTCTAGGGACGTCATTCAGTTTGTCAAAGAGCACGTCATTCACAGATTCGGAATTCCACAGACTATTACAACGGATGGTGGCTCGGTTTTCATTTCAGAAGAATTCAAGAAGTTGCTGTTGATATGGGAATTAAGCTGATTAGATCGTCTCCATATTATGCTCAGGCAAATGGACAGGCCGAAGCATCCAACCAGAGTCTTATCAAGTTGATCAAAAGGAAGATTGATGAATACCCTAGACGTTGGCACGAGGTCCTATCAGAAGCGCTTTGGGCGTACCGCATATCATGTCACGGAGCGATAAAAACTTCTCCTTATCACTTGGTCTACGGGCAGGAGGCCGTGTTGCCGTGGGAGGTTACGGCCGGATCAAGGCGTGTAGAATTCCAGAATGATTTGTCCGCTGAAGAGTATGCTACCCTGATGAGCGACAATGTGGAAGATCTCACGGAACTCAGGCTATGGTCACTAGAGAAGATCAAGGAAAATAAGGCTAAGGTGGCCCGCGCATATAATAAAAAGGTTAAGCCGAAGGAGTTTCAGGTGGGAGATTTGGTTTGGGAAGCAGTATTGCCATTGGGAACTAAAGACGCGGCTTATGGCAAATGGTCTCCAAATTGGCATGGGCCGTACAGGGTCGATCAGGTCCTACCAGGGAATGCGTACATGCTTGAAGAATTGGACGGCGTTAAATTCCCTGTAGCAGTCAATGGCCAACACCTTAAGAGGTACTTCCCAAGTATGTGGGCTGATGAACAATGAAGCCGATGCGACCAGCAAGCTAAGTAGGGGGGCAAAGGCCGAGTCGACGAGGATCGTGTCGGCATTATAGGAGACGAAGAAAGAACAACAAGTATCGATCGACCCGATCAGATTAGAACAGCCGATGCGGTGCCACCGGCTCTAGAATTGTGCTTATAGTAATCAGAATCACAGGTTACCAAACAGCCGATGTGCCACCATCGACTTTAGATTCCTACATAAAAAACACCACAGGTTTACCACACAAACACAAGGTTTATCTCGGACAAGGCTGCAGAAGGAAGGCGTCGATAGCGGCGATAGCATCAAGACGGATGCGGTCAACCTCATCAAGACTGCTTCGTCCTCTTCGTCGCCCCCGGCACCACTGTTTGTTTAAGCTGTTCAGCTGGGCCAAGTCCGTCTTCAGTTCAGTGGTTAGATTTCGCCTCCTGCTTGGAACCCGCGATGAGATTCTTCTCCTCTTGGATGCGTGTTTGGTGGCCTGGACCCTAGCTTCAAGGTCTTCCAATTCTTCTCCAAGAGGTGGAGCCGATGGGGGAAGCAGATGTATCGATCTTGGCGTCAGTGCGGCTTTCTTCTTGTTGATCGACTGACACATTTCGGCGATAATGGTCCTCAGGAGCGATTGGGAACGCCGGGTTCGATCCTGCGGCGAGCCTCTGCTACTTTCGCTTGAAAGGAAGAAAGGTACCCTGCTGGCAAAAGTTTGACCTGGAGGCTGACAGGGAGCTGGGAGCTAACTCGTCGAGAATCTGCTTGATTACACTAGAATCCTGGATCAAAGCAGAGATAGGGCCCGATAGAAGTCCTTCACATGAAGAAGTTGATCGGCAGCACTGGTGGGCCTGAGGAAGAATCATCGGCTTCCAGTATGGTTGACCCAATCGTGGCAGGGTCAAACGCAAGGAGCTCTGAAAGATCCAGGTTCTGAAGGAGAAGAGAGTGAGATAGGTGTTACAAAAAGACCAAAATAGTTACAGAGAGAAGATGTACCTGTCTCGAGGAGGAAGCAGCGATGGCCAACGAAGGGGTGATCGGCTCCCGGGAGGGTGTCCCTCCCGAGGAATGAGCGGTGGGTAGAGGCCGCATGGATTGCACCTCCAGAGGGAGGAGCGACAGCCGATGGAGCAGCAGTCGGCTTTACAGAAGTAACAGCCGATGAAACGGCGATCGGCTCCGTTGGGCGTACCTCTCGTACAGGGGAATCAGCAACAGCCGATGAAACGGCGATCGGCTCCGTTGGGCGTACCTCCGTGCAGGGGAATCAGCGATAGCCGAGGCGGGGAAGGGCCCTTCCAGACAGGAGTCAATGACTGCAGCCTAGCGAAGCAGTTGGGGCAGCAGCCGATGCAGAAGGGCCTTCCGAGTTTGTCACACCAGGATTGCAAAGGGTGATCAGGGCCCTGATGGGTACGTCCACGTCCCTGGTGTCTCCACAGACGAACCTTTCTGACATGGGGGTCCTCCCCGCTGGAGACTTCTACAACAGCAGGCTGCAGGAAAAAGAGTGTCATTAAAAGGGGGATGAACAAAACCCGATTGCGAAGCGGAAAGAGGGGCCAACCTAGTCGGCGACTGGAGGTGGTGGATTGGGAGAAGACGGCGCGGTTCCCTTCCGGACCTTTTGACAAGGATCTTCCTCGTCTTAGCACAGACCCGGGGGGCAGCAGCCTCAGAAAGCCGTTTCCGCTTGGGGGTCAACTTGGCGGTGCTCGGCTGGATCTGCATTACACTCTTCAAGGGAGGGGGTGCGTTCCTGCCGAAAAGAACCACGGGAGCGACCGCCCGGAAGCAA